>NW_027514106.1:0-98129 GCF_048772815.1 Callospermophilus lateralis
GCCATGTGGGATTTGTGTACTTGTCATTACCACCATGTATCATCCAGATTGTGTGAAAAAATATTTGCTGGTATTTCGGAAACTCGTAATTTCTTGGAAGCTTGGCAACCTCTTTCAATGAAAGTGCTTTTCCACAGTCTCTGCTTAGAGCTACTTGAATAGAAAACAAACCATATAGACAAACTGAGAAGTACTTTTTTTTTGTCAAGTTTCAAAGAGCGACTGCAAACCATGTTGGATTAGAGTTCCAAATTCATCTATCTATATAGCAGAGAACAGAGGGAAACCTAAATATAAAAAAGACTACTGTAGATGAACGCTTCAAACTAGAAGAACAAAATTTGGTGAGCCAAGTGGATTTGGGTACTAGTCATTAGCACCACGTATCATCAAGTTTGGGTGAAAAAATATTTGCTGGTATTTCGGAAACTCGTAATTTCTTGGAAGCTTGGCAGCCCATTTCAATGAAAGTGCTTTTCAACAGTCTCTGCGTAGGGCTACTTGAAGAGGAAACAAATCATAGAGACAAAACTGTGAACCACATTATTTTTGTGAAGTTTCAAAGAGCTACTACAAACCATGTTGAATTTAGAGTTCCAAATTCATCTATCTATATCGGATAGAACAGAGTGAAACCTAAAAATAAAAACTGCTACTTGAAACGAACGCTTCAACCAAGAAGAACAAAATTTGGTGAGCCAAGTGGGATTTGTGTACCGATCATTACCACCACGTAACATCAAGATTGGGTGAAAAAATATTTGCTGGTATTTCGGAAACTCCTAATTTCTTGGAAGCTTTGCAAACCCTTTCAATGAAAGTGCTTTTCCACAGTCTCTGCTTAGGGCTACTTTATGAGGAAACAAATCATAGACAGAAAACAAAGAATTCCTTTATTTTTTCAAGTTTCAAAGAGCTACTACAAACCACGTTGGATTTAGAGTTCCAAATTCATCTATCTACATAGGAGAGAACAGACTGAAACCTAAACATAAAAACTGCTACTGTAGACGAACGCTTCAACCTAGAAGAACAAAGTTTTGTGAGCCAAGTGTGATTTGTGTACTGATCATTACCACCAAGTAACATCAAGATTGGGTGAAAAAATATTTGCTGGTATTTCGGAAACTCGTTGTTTCTTAGAAGCTTGGCAACCCCTCTCAATGAAAGTGCTTTTCCACAGTCTCTGCCCAGGGCTACTTGAAGAGGAAACAAACCATAGATACAAAACTGAGAACTACTTTATTTTGTCAAGTTTCAAAGACCTACTACAAACCATGTTGGATTTAGCGTTCCAAATTTATCTATCTATATAAGAGAGAACAGAGTGAAACCCACATATAAAAACTGCTACTGTAGATGAACGCTTCAACCTAGAACAACACAATTTGGTGAGCAAAGTGGGATATGTGTACTTGTCATTACCACCACGTATCATCCAGATTGGGTAAAAAAACATTTGCCTGTATTTCGGAAACTCGTAATTTTTTAGATGCTTGGCAACCCCTTTCAATGTAAGTGCTTTTCCACAGTCTCTGCTTAGGGATACTTGAAGAGGAAACAAACCATAGAGACAAAACTGAGAACTGCTTTTTTTGTCATGTTTCAAAGAGCTACTACAAACCATGTTCGATTTAGAGTTCCAAATTCATCTATCTATACAGGAGAGAACAGCGGGAAACCTAAAAATATAAACTGCTACTGTAAACGAACGCTTCAAACTAGAAGAAAAAAATTTGGTGAGCCAAGTGGGATTTGTGTACTTGTCATTACCACCACGTATCATCAAGATTGGGTGCAAAAAATATTTGCTTTTATTTCGGAAACTCTTAATTTCTTGGAAGCTTTGCAACCCCTTTCAATGAAAGTGTTTTCCACAGTCTCTACATAGGGCTACGTGAAGAGGAAACAAACCGTAGAGGCAAAAATGAGAACTACTTTATTTTGTCAAGTTTCAAAGAGCTACTACAAACCATGTTGGATTTAGAGTTCAAAATTCATCCATCTATATAGGAGAGAACAGTGAAAAACCTAAAAATATAAAATGCTACTGTAAACGAACGCTTCAAACTAGAAGAACAAAATTTGGTGAGTCAAGTAGGATTTGTGCACTTGTCATTACCACCGCGTATCATCAGGACTGGGTGAAAAAATATTTGCTGGTATTTCAGTAACTCGTTATTTATTGGAAGCTAGGCAACACCCTCAATGAAAGTGCTTTTCCACAGTCTGTGCCTAGGGCTACTTGAATCGGAAACAAACCATAGAGACAAAACTGAGAACTCCTTTATTTTGTCGAGTTTCAAAGAGCTACTACAAACCATGTTGGATTTAGAGTTCCAAATTCATCTATCTATATAGGAGAGAACAGAGTGGAACCTAAAAATAAAAACTGCTACTGTAAACGAACGCTTCAACCTAGAAGAACAAAATTTGGTGAGCCAAGTGGGATTTGTGTACCTGTCATTACCACCACGTATCATCAAGATTGAGTGAAAAAGTATTTGCTGGTATTTCGGTAACTCGTTATTTATTGGAAGCTTGGCAACCCCTTTCAATGAAAGTGCTTTTCCACAGTCTGTGCCTAGGGCTACATGAATAGGAAACAAACCATAGAGACAAAACTGAGAACTACTTTATTTTGACAAGTTTCAAAGAGCTACTACAAACCATTTTAGATTTTGAGATCCAAATTCAGCTATCTATATAGGAGAGAACAGAGGGAAACCTAAAAATATAAACTGCTACTGCAAACGAACACTTCAAACTAGAAGTAAAAAATGTGGTGAGTCAATTGGGATTTTTGTATGGATCATTACCACCAAGTATCATCAAGAATGCGTGAGAAAATATTTGCTGGCAATTTGGAAACTCGTTATATCTTGGAAGCTTGGCAACCCCTTTCAATGAAATTGCTTTACCTCAGTCTGTGCCTAGGGCTACTTGAAGAGGATACAAACCATAGAGAAAAAACTGAGAACTACTTTATTTTGTCCAGTTTCAAAGAACTACTACAAACGATGTTGAATATAGAGTTCCAGATTCATCTATCTATATAAGAAAAAACAGAGTGAAACCTACATATAAAAACTTCTACTGTAAACGAACGCTTCAACCTAGAAGGACACAATTTGGTGAGCCAAGTGGGATTTGAGTCCTGATCATTACCTCCACGTATCATCAACATTGGGTGAAAAAATATTTGCTGGTATTTCGGTAACTCGTTATTTCTTAGAAGCTTGGCAACCCCTCTCAATGAAAGTGCTTTCCCACAGTCTCTGCCTAGTGCTACTTGAAGAGGAAACAAACCATAGAGACAAAACTGAGAACTCCTTTATTTTCTCAATTTTCAAAGTAATACTACAAACCATCTTGGATTTATTTCCAACTTCATCTATCTATATAGGAGAGAACAGAGTGAAACCTAAATATAAAAATTGCTACTGTAGACGAACGCTTCAAACTAGAAGAAGAAAATTTGGTGAGCCAAGTGGGATTTGTGTACTGATCATTACCACCAAGTATCATCAAGATTGGGTGAAAAAATATTTTCGGTTATATCGGAAACTGGTTATTTCTTAGAAGCTTGGCAACCCCTCTCAATGAAAGTGCTTTCCCACAGTCTGTGCCTAGGGCTACTTGAAGAGGAAAGAAACTATAGAGACAAAACTGAGAACTCCTTTATTTTGTCAAGTTTCAAAGAGCTACTACAAACCATGTTGTATTTAGAGTTCCAAATTCATCTATCTATATTGGAGAGAACAGAGTGAAACCTAAAAATAGAAACTGCTACTGTAAAAGAAAGCTTCAACCTAGAAGAACAAAATTTGGTGAGTCAAGTGGGATTTATGTACCGATCATTACCACCAAGTATGATCAAGATTAGGTAAAAAATATTTGCTGGTATTTCGGAAACTCGTTATTTTTGGAAGCTTGGCAACCCCTTTCAATGAAAGTGCTTTTCCACAGTCTGTGCCTAGGGCTACTTGAAGAGGAAAGAAACCATAGAAACAAAACTGAGAACTGCTTTATTTTGTCAAGTTTCAAAGAGCTACTACAAACCATGTTGAATTTAGAGTTCCAAATTCATCTATCTATATAGGAGAGAAGAGAGTGAAACCTAAACATAAAAACTGCTACTATAGATGAACGCGTATACCTAGAAGAACAAAATTATGTGGGCAAGTGGGATTTGTGCACTGATCATTACCACCATGTATCATCAAGTTTGGGTGAAAGAGTATTTGCTCGTATTTTGGAAACTCGTAATTTCTTGGAAGCTTGGCAACTCCATTCAATGAAAGTGCTTTTCCACAGTCTCTGCTTAGGGTACTTGAAGAGGAAACAAATCACAGAGACAAAACTGAGAACTACTTTTTTTTGTAAGTTTCAAAGAGCTACTACAAACCATGTTGAATTTAGAGTTCCAAAATCAGCTATCTATATAGGACAGAACAGAGAGAAACCTAAAAATATAAAATGCTACTGTAAACGAACACTTTAAACTAGAATAACAAAATTTGGTGAGTCAAGTGGGATTTCTGTACCGATCATTAACACCAAGTATCATCAAGATTGGTTGAAAAAATATTTGCTGGTATTTCGGCAACTCGTTATTTCTTGGGAGCTTGGCAACCCCTTTCAATAAAAGTGCTTTTCCACAGTCTGTGCCTAGGGCTACTTGAAGAGGAAAAAACCATGGAGACAATACTGAGAAGTACTTTATTTTTTCAAGTTTCAAAGAGCTACTACAAACCATGTTGGATTTAGAGTTCCAAATTCATCTATCTATATAGAAGAAAACAGAGTGAAACCTAATATTAAAACTGGTACTGTAGACGAACGCTTCAACCTAGAAAAACAAAATTTGGTGAGCCAAGTGGGATTGGTGTACTGATCATTACTTCCAAGTATCATCAAGATTGGGTGAAAAAATATTTGCTGGTATTTCGGAAACTCGTTATTTCTTAGAAGCTTGGCAACCCCTCTCAAAGAAAGTGCTTTTCCACAGTGTGTGCCTAGGGGTACTTGAAGAGGAAACAAACCATAGAGAAAAAACTGAGAACTCCTTTATTTTGTCAAGTTTCAAAGAGCTACTACAAACCATGTTGGATTTAGAGTTCTAAATTCATCTATCTATATAGGAGAGAACAGAGGGAAACCTAAATATAAAAACGACTACTGTAGACGAACGCTTCAACCTAGAAGAACAAAATTTGGTGAGCCATGTGGGATTTGTGTACTTGTCATTACCACCATGTATCATCCAGATTGGGTGAAAAAATATTTGCTGGTATTTCGGAAACTCGTAATTTCTTGGAAGCTTGGCAACCCCTTTCAATGAAAGTGCTTTTCCACAGTCTCTGCTTAGAGCTACTTGAATAGAAAACAAACCATATAGACAAACTGAGAAGTACTTTTTTTTTGTCAAGTTTCAAAGAGCGACTGCAAACCATGTTGGATTTAGAGTTCCAAATTCATCTATCTATATAGCAGAGAACAGAGGGAAACCTAAATATAAAAAAGACTACTGTAGATGAACGCTTCAACCTAGAAGAACAAAATTTGGTGAGCCAAGTGGATTTGGGTACTAGTCATTAGAACCACGTATCATCAAGTTTGGGTGAAAAAATATTTGCTGGTATTTCGGAAACTCGTAATTTCTTGGAAGCTTGGCAGCCCATTTCAATGAAAGTGCTTTTCAACAGTCTCTGCTTAGGGCTACTTGAAGAGGAAACAAATCATAGAGACAAAACTGAGAACCACATTATTTTTGTGAAGTTTCAAAGAGCTACTACAAACCATGTTGAATTTAGAGTTCCAAATTCATCTATCTATATAGGATAGAACAGAGTGAAACCTAAAAATAAAAACTGCTACTTGAAACGAACGCTTCAACCAAGAAGAACAAAATTTGGTGAGCCAAGTGGGATTTGTGTACCGATCATTACCACCACGTAACATCAAGATTGGGTGAAAAAATATTTGCTGGTATTTCGGAAACTCCTAATTTCTTGGAAGCTTTGCAAACCCTTTCAATGAAAGTGCTTTTCCACAGTCTCTGCTTAGGGCTACTTTATGAGGAAACAAATCATAGACAGAAAACAAAGAATTCCTTTATTTTGTCAAGTTTCAAAGAGCTACTACAAACCACGTTGGATTTAGAGTTCCAAATTCATCTATCTACATAGGAGAGAACAGACTGAAACCTAAACATAAAAACTGCTACTGTAGACGAACGCTTCAACCTAGAAGAACAAAGTTTTGTGAGCCAAGTGTGATTTGTGTACTGATCATTACCACCAAGTAACATCAAGATTGGGTGAAAAAATATTTGCTGGTATTTCGGAAACTCGTTGTTTCTTAGAAGCTTGGCAACCCCTCTCAATGAAAGTGCTTTTCCACAGTCTCTGCCCAGGGCTACTTGAAGAGGAAACAAAACATAGAGACAAAACAGAGAACTACTTTATTTTGTCAAGTTTCAAAGACCTACTACAAACCATGTTGAATTTGGAGTTCCAAATTCATCTATCTATATAGGAGAGAACAGAGTGAAACCAAAAATAAAAACTGCAATTGTAAACGAACGTTTCCTCCTAGAAGAACAAATTTGGTGAGCCAAGTGGGATTTGTGTTCTTGTCATTACCACCACGTATCATCAAGATTGGGTGAAAAAATATTTGCTGGTAATTCGGAAACTCGTAATTTTTGGAAGCTTGGCAACCCCTTTCAATGAAAGTGCTTTTCCACAGTCTCTGCTTAATCCTACTTGAAGAGGAAACAAACCATAGAGACAAACTGAGAAGTACTTTTTTTTTGTCAAGTTTCAAAGAGTGACTACAAACCATGTTGGATTTAGAGTTCCAAATTCATCTATCTATATAGGAGAGAACAGAGGGAAACCTAAATATATAAACGACTACTGTAGATGAACGCTTCAACCTAGAAGAAAAAAATTTGGTGAGCCAAGTGGGATTTGTGTACTTGTCATTAGCACCACGCATCATCAAGTTTGGGTGAAAAAATATTTGCTGGTATTTCGGAAACTCGTAATTTCTTGGATGCTTGGCAACCCCTTTCAATGAAAGTGCTTTTCCACAGTCTTTGCTTAGGGCTACTTGAAGAGGAAACGATCCATAGAGACAAAACTGAGAATTCCTTTATTTTTTCAAGTTTCAAAGAGCGACTACAAACCATGTTGGATTTAGAGTTCCAAATTCATGTATCTATATAGGAGAGAACAGAGGGAAACCAAAATATAAAAACGACTACTGTAGACGAACGCTTCAACCTAGGAGAACAAAATTTGGTGAGCCAAGTGGGATTTGTGTACTGATCATTACCACCAAGTATCATCAAGATTGGGTGAAAAAATATTTGCTGGTATTTCGAAAACTCGTTATTTCTTTGAAGCTTGGCAACCCCTCTCAATTAAAGTGCTTTTCCACAGTCTGTGCCTAGGGCTACTTGAAGAGGAAACAACCCATAGAGACAAAACTGAGAATGCCTTTATTTTTTCAAGTTTCAAAGAGCTACTACAAACCATGTTGGATTTAGAGTTCCAAATTCATCTATCTATATAGGAGAGAACAAAGTGAAACCTTAAAATAAAAACTGCTACTTTAAACGAACGCTTCAACCTTGAAGAACAAAATTTGTTGAGCCAAGTGAGATTTGTGTACTTTTCATACCACCACGTATCATCAAGATTGGGTGAAAAAGTATTTGCTGGTATTTTGGAAACTCGTAATTTTTTGGAAGCTTGGCAACTTCTTTCAATGAAACGGCTTTTCCACAGTCTCTGCTTAGGGCTATTTGAAGAGTAAACAAATCATAGACACAAAAATGAGAACTCTTTTATTCTGTCAAATTTCAGAGAGCTACTACAAACCATGTTGGATTTAGAGTTCCAAATTCATCTATCTATATTGGAGAGAACAGAAGGAAACCTAAAAGTATATACTGCTACTGTAAACCAACGCTTCAACCTAGAAGAAGAAAATGTGATGAGTCAAGTGGGATTTGTGTACCGATCATTACCACCCAGTATCATCAAGATTGGGTGAAAAAATATTTGCTGGTATTTCAGAAATTCGTTTTTTCTTGGAAGCTTGGCAACCCCTTTCAATGAAAGTGCTTTTCCACAGTCTCTGCTTTGGTCTACTTGAAGAGGAAACAAATCATAGAGACAAAACTGAGAACTCCTTTGTTTTGTCAAGTTTCAAATAGCGACTACAAACCATGTTGGATTTAGAGTTCCTAATTCATCTATTTATATATGAGAGAACAGAGGGAAACCTAAAATATAAACTGCTACTGTAAATGAACGCTTCAACTTAGAAGAACAAAATTTGGTGAGTCAAGTTGGCTTTGAGTACCGATCATTACCACATAGTATCATCAAGATTGGGTGAAAAAATATTTGCTGATATTTCGGAAACTCGTTATTTCTTAGAAGCTTGGCAACCCCTCTCAATTAAAGTGCTTTTCCACAGTCTGTGCCTAGGGCTACTTGAAGAGGAAACAACCCATAGAGACAAAACTGAGAATGCCTTTATTTTGCCAAGTTTCAAAGAGCTACTACAAACCATGTTGGATTTAGAGTTCCAAATTCATCTATCTATATAGGAGAGAACAAAGTGAAACCTAAAAATAAAAAATGCTACTGTAAACGAACGCTTCAACCTAGAGGAACAAAATTTGGTTAGTAAAGTGGGATTTGTGTACTTGTCATTACCACCACGTATCATCAAGATTGGGTCAAAATATATTTGCTGGTATTTCGGAAACTCGTAATTTCTTGGAAGCTTGGCAACCCCTTTCAATGAAGTGCTTTTCCACAGTCTCTGCTTAGGGCTACTTGAACAGGAAACAAACCATAGAGACAAAACTGAGAACTACTTTTTTTGTCAATTTTCAAAGAGCTTCTACAAACCATGTTGGAATTACAGTTCCAAATTCATCTATCTACATAGGAGAGAACAAAGTGAAACGTAAAAATAAAAACTGCTACTGTAAACGACCGCTTCAACCTAGAAGAACAGAATTTGTTGAGCCAAGTGGGATTTGTGTACTTGTCATTACCACCACGTATCATGATGATTGGGTGAAAAAGTATTTGCTGGTATTTCGGAAACTTGTTATTTCTTGGAAGCCTGGCAAAACCTTTCAATGAAAGAGCTTTTCCACAGTCTGTGCCTCGGGTTACTTGAAGAGGAAACAAACGATAGAGACAAAACTGAGAACTACTTTATTTCGTCAGGTTTCAAAGAGCTAGTACAAACCATGTTGGATTTAGAGTTCCAAATTTATCTATATATAAAAGAGAGAACATAGTGAAACCTACATAAAAAAACTGCTACTGTAGACGAACGCTTAAACCTAGAAGAACACATTTTGGTGAGCCAAGTGGGATTTGTGTACTACTCATTATCACCACATATCATCAAGATTGGGTGAAAAAATATTTCCTGGTATTTCGAAAACTCATTATTTCTTAGAAGCTTGGCAACCCCTCTCAATGAAAGTGCTATTCCACAGTCTGTGCCTAGGGCTACTTGAAGAGGAAACAAACCCTAGAGACAAAACTGAGAACTACTTTATTTTGTCAAGTTCCAAAGAGCTACTACAAACCATGTTGGATTTAGCGTTCCAAATTTATCTATCTATATAAGAGAGAACAGAGTGAAACCCACATATAAAAACTGCTACTGTAGACGAACGCTTCAACCTAGAAGAACACAATTTGGTGAGCAAAGTGGGATATGTGTACTTGTCATTACCACCACGTATCATCCAGATTGGGTAAAAAAACATTTGCCTGTATTTCGGAAACTCGTAATTTTTTAGATGCTTGGCAACCCCTTTCAATGTAAGTGCTTTTCCACAGTCTCTGCTTAGGGATACTTGAAGAGGAAACAAACCATAGAGACAAAACTGAGAACTGCTTTTTTTGTCATGTTTCAAAGAGCTACTACAAACCATGTTGGATTTAGAGTTCAAAATTCATCCATCTATATAGGAGAGAACAGTGAAAAACCTAAAAATATAAAATGCTACTGTAAACGAACGCTTCAAACTAGAAGAACAAAATTTGGTGAGTCAAGTAGGATTTGTGCACTTGTCATTACCACCGCGTATCATCAGGACTGGGTGAAAAAATATTTGCTGGTATTTCAGTAACTCGTTATTTATTGGAAGCTAGGCAACACCCTCAATGAAAGTGCTTTTCCACAGTCTGTGCCTAGGGCTACTTGAATCGGAAACAAACCATAGAGACAAAACTGAGAACTCCTTTATTTTGTCGAGTTTCAAAGAGCTACTACAAACCATGTTGGATTTAGAGTTCCAAATTCATCTATCTATATAGGAGAGAACAGAGTGGAACCTAAAAATAAAAACTGCTACTGTAAACGAACGCTTCAACCTAGAAGAACAAAATTTGGTGAGCCAAGTGGGATTTGTGTACCTGTCATTACCACCACGTATCATCAAGATTGAGTGAAAAAGTATTTGCTGGTATTTCGGTAACTCGTTATTTATTGGAAGCTTGGCAACCCCTTTCAATGAAAGTGCTTTTCCACAGTCTGTGCCTAGGGCTACATGAATAGGAAACAAACCATAGAGACAAAACTGAGAACTACTTTATTTTGACAAGTTTCAAAGAGCTACTACAAACCATTTTAGATTTTGAGTTCCAAATTCAGCTATCTATATAGGAGAGAACAGAGGGAAACCTAAAAATATAAACTGCTACTGCAAACGAACACTTCAAACTAGAAGTAAAAAATGTGGTGAGTCAATTGGGATTTATGTATGGATCATTACCACCAAGTATCATGAAGAATGCGTGAGAAAATATTTGCTGGCAATTTGGAAACTCGTTATATCTTGGAAGCTTGGCAACCCCTTTCAATGAAATTGCTTTACCTCAGTCTGTGCCTAGGGCTACTTGAAGAGGAAACAAACCATAGAGAAAAAACTGAGAACTACTTTATTTTGTCCAGTTTCAAAGAACTACTACAAACGATGTTGAATATAGAGTTCCAGATTCATCTATCTATATAAGAAAAAACAGAGTGAAACCTACATGTAAAAACTGCTACTGTAAACGAACGCTTCAACCTAGAAGGACACAATTTGGTGAGCCAAGTGGGATTTGAGTCCTGATCATTACCTCCACGTATCATCAACATTGGGTGAAAAAATATTTGCTGGTATTTCGGTAACTCGTTATTTCTTAGAAGCTTGGCAACCCCTCTCAATGATAGTGCTTTCCCACAGTCTCTGCCTAGTGCTACTTGAAGAGGAAACAAACGATAGAGACAAAACTGAGAACTCCTTTATTTTCTCAATTTTCAAAGTAATACTACAAACCATGTTGGATTTATTTCCAACTTCATCTATCTATATAGGAGAGAACAGAGTGAAACCTAAATATAAAAATTGCTACTGTAGACGAACGCTTCAAACTAGAAGAAGAAAATTTGGTGAGCCAAGTGGGATTTGTGTACTGATCATTACCACCAAGTATCATCAAGATTGGGTGAAATAATATTTTCGGTTATATCGGAAACTGGTTATTTCTTAGAAGCTTGGCAACCCCTCTCAATGAAAGTGCTTTTCCACAGTCTGTGCCTAGGGCTACTTGAAGAGGAAAGAAACTATAGAGACAAAACTGAGAACTCCTTTATTTTGTCAAGTTTCAAAGAGCTACTACAAACCATGTTGGATTTAGAGTTCCAAATTCATCTATCTATATTGGAGAGAACAGAGTGAAACCTAAAAATAGAAACTGCTACTGTAAAAGAAAGCTTCAACCTAGAAGAACAAAATTTGGTGAGTCAAGTGGGATTTATGTACCGATCATTACCACCAAGTCTGATCAAGATTAGGTAAAAAATATTTGCTGGTATTTCGGAAACTCGTTATTTTTGGAAGCTTGGCAACCCCTTTCAATGAAAGTGCTTTTCCACAGTCTGTGCCTAGGGCTACTTGAAGAGGAAAGAAACCATAGAAACAAAACTGAGAACTGCTTTATTTTGTCAAGTTTCAAAGAGCTACTACAAACCATGTTGAATTTAGAGTTCCAAATTCATCTATCTATATAGGAGAGAAGAGAGTGAAACCTAAACATAAAAACTGCTACTATAGATGAACGCGTATACCTAGAAGAACAAAATTATGTGGGCAAGTGGGATTTGTGCACTGATCATTACCACCATGTATCATCAAGTTTGGGTGAAAGAGTATTTGCTCGTATTTCGGAAACTCGTAATTTCTTGGAAGCTTGGCAACTCCATTCAATGAAAGTGCTTTTCCACAGTCTCTGCTTAGGGTACTTGAAGAGGAAACAAATCACAGAGACAAAACTGAGAACTACTTTTTTTTGTAAGTTTCAAAGAGCTACTACAAACCATGTTGAATTTAGAGTTCCAAAATCAGCTATCTATATAGGACAGAACAGAGAGAAACCTAAAAATATAAAATGCTACTGTAAACGAACACTTTAAACTAGAATAACAAAATTTGGTGAGTCAAGTGGGATTTCTGTACCGATCATTAACACCAGTATCATCAAGATTGGTTGAAAAAATATTTGCTGGTATTTCGGCAACTCGTTATTTCTTGGGAGCTTGGCAACACCTTTCAATAAAAGTGCTTTTCCACAGTCTGTGCCTAGGGCTACTTGAAGAGGAAAAAACCATGGAGACAATACTGAGAAGTACTTTATTTTTTCAAGTTTCAAAGAGCTACTACAAACCATGTTGGATTTAGAGTTCCAAATTCATCTATCTATATAGAAGAAAACAGAGTGAAACCTAATATTAAAACTGGTACTGTAGACGAACGCTTCAACCTAGAAAAACAAAATTTGGTGAGCCAAGTGGGATTGGTGTACTGATCATTACTTCCAAGTATCATCAAGATTGGGTGAAAAAATATTTGCTGGTATTTCGGAAACTCGTTGTTTCTTAGAAGCTTGGCAACCCCTCTCAAAGAAAGTGCTTTTCCACAGTGTGTGCCTAGGGGTACTTGAAGAGGAAAGAAACCATAGAGACAAAACTGAGAACTCCTTTATTTTGTCAAGTTTCAAAGAGCGACTACAAACCATATTTGATTTAGAGTTCCAAATTCATCTATCTATATTGCAGAGAACAGAGGGAAACCTAAATATAAAAACGACTACTTTAGACGAACGCTTCAACCTAGAAAAACAAAATTTGGTGAGCCAAGTGGGATTTGTGTTCTTGTCATTACCACCACGTATCATCAAGATTGGGTGAAAAAATATTTGCTGGTAATTCGGAAACTCGTAATTTCTTGGAAGCTTGTCAACCCCTTTCAATGAAAGTGCTTTTCCACAGTCTCTGCTTAATCCTACTTGAGGAGGAAACAAACCATAGAGACAAACTGAGAAGTACTTTTTTTTGTCAAGTTTCAAAGAGCGACTACAAACCATGTTGGATTTAGAGTTCCAAATTCATCTATCTATATAGGAGAGAACAGAGGGAAACCTAAATATATAAACGACTACTGTAGATGAACGCTTCAACCTAGAAGAAAAAAATTTGGTGAGCCAAGTGGGATTTGTGTACTTGTCATTAGCACCACGCATCATCAAGTTTGGGTGAAAAAATATTTGCTGGTATTTCGGAAACTCGTAATTTCTTGGATGCTTGGCAACCCCTTTCAATGAAAGTGCTTTTCCACAGTCTTTGCTTAGGGCTACTTGAAGAGGAAACGATCCATAGAGACAAAACTGAGAATTCCTTTATTTTGTCAAGTTTCAAAGAGCGACTACAAACCATGTTGGATTTAGAGTTCCAAATTCATGTATCTATATAGGAGAGAACAGAGGGAAACCAAAATATAAAAACGACTACTGTAGACGAACGCTTCAACCTAGGAGAACAAAATTTGGTGAGCCAAGTGGGATTTGTGTACTGATCATTACCACCAAGTATCATCAAGATTGGGTGAAAAAATATTTGCTGGTATTTCGAAAACTCGTTATTTCTTTGAAGGTTGGCAAACCCTCTCAATTAAAGTGCTTTTCCACAGTCTGTGCCTAGGGCTACTTGAAGAGGAAACAACCCATAGAGACAAAACTGAGAATGCCTTTATTTTTTCAAGTTTCAAAGAGCTACTACAAACCATGTTGGATTTAGAGTTCCAAATTCATCTATCTATATAGGAGAGAACAAAGTGAAACCTTAAAATAAAAACTGCTACTTTAAACGAACGCTTCAACCTTGAAGAACAAAATTTGTTGAGCCAAGTGAGATTTGTGTACTCTTCATACCACCACGTATCATCAAGATTGGGTGAAAAAGTATTTGCTGGTATTTCGGAAACTCGTAATTTTTTGGAAGCTTGGCAACTCCTTTCAATGAAACGGCTTTTCCACAGTCTCTGCTTAGGGCTATTTGAAGAGTAAACAAATCATAGACACAAAAATGAGAACTCCTTTATTTTGTCAAATTTCAGAGAGCTACTACAAACCATGTTGGATTTAGATTTCCAAATTCATCTATCTATATTGGAGAGAACAGAAGGAAACCTAAAAGTATATACTGCTACTGTAAACCAACGCTTCAACCTAGAAGAAGAAAATGTGATGAGTCAAGTGGGATTTGTGTACCGATTATTACCACCCAGTATCATCAAGATTGGGTGAAAAAATATTTGCTGGTATTTCAGAAATTCGTTTTTTCTTGGAAGCTTGGCAACCCCTTTCAATGAAAGTGCTTTTCCACAGTCTCTGCTTTGGTCTACTTGAAGAGGAAACAAATCATAGAGACAAAACTGAGAACTCCTTTGTTTTGTCAAGTTTCAAATAGCGACTACAAACCATGTTGGATTTAGAGTTCCTAATTCATCTATCTATATATGAGAGAACAGAGGGAAACCTAAAATATAAACTGCTACTGTAAATGAACGCTTCAACTTAGAAGAACAAAATTTGGTGAGTCAAGTTGGCTTTGAGTACCGATCATTACCACAAAGTATCATCAAGATTGGGTGAAAAAATATTTGCTGATATTTCGGAAACTCGTTATTTCTTAGAAGCTTGGCAACCCCTCTCAATGAAAGTGATTTTCCACAGTCTGTGCCTAGGGCTACTTGAAGAGGAAACAAATCATAGAGACAGAACTGAGAACTCCTTTGTTTTGTCAAGTTTCAAATAGTGACTACAAACCATGTTGGATTTAGAGTTCCTAATTCATCTATCTATATATGAGAGAACAGAGGGAAACCTAAAATATAAACTGCTACTGTAAATGAACGCTTCAACTTAGAAGAACAAAATTTGGTGAGTCAAGTTGGCTTTGAGTACCGATCATTACCACAAAGTATCATCAAGATTGGGTGAAAAAATATTTGCTGATATTTCGGAAACTCGTTAATTCTTAGAAGCTTGGCAACCCCTCTCAATGAAAGTGATTTTCCACAGTCTGTGCCTAGGGCTACTTGAAGAGGAAACAAATCATAAAGACAAAACTGAGAACTCCTTTATTTTGTCAAGTTTCAAAGAGCTACTACAAACCATGTTGTATTTAGAGTTCCAAATTCATCTATTTATATAGGAGAGAACAGAGCGAAACCAAAAATAAAAACTGCAACTCTAAACGAACGTTTCCTCCTAGAAGAACAAATTTGGTGAGCCAAGTGGGATTTGTGTTCTTGTCATTACCACCACGTATCATCAAGATTGGGTGAAAAAATACTTGCTGGTAATTCGGAAACTCGTAATTTCTTGGAAGCTTGGCAACCCCTTTCAATGAAAGTTCTTTTCCACAGTCTCTGCTTAATGCTACTTGAAGAGGAAACAAACCATAGAGACAAACTGAGAAGTACTTTTTTTTGTCAAGTTTCAAAGAGCGACTACAAACCATGTTGGATTTAGAGTTCCAAATTCATCTATCTATATAGGAGAGAACAGAGGGAATCCTAAATATATAAACGACTACTGTAGATGAACGCTTCAACCTAGAAGAAAAAAATTTGGTGAGCCAAGTGGGATTTGTGTACTTGTCATTAGCACCACGCATCATCAAGTTTGGGTGAAAAAATATTTGCTGGTATTTCGTAAACTCGTAATTTCTTTCAAGCTTGGCAACCCCTTTCAATGTAAGTGCTTTTCCACAGTCTTTGCTTAGGGCTACTTGAAGAGGAAACGATCCATAGAGACAAAACTGAGAACTCCTTTGTTTTGTCAAGTTTCAAAGAGCGACTACAAACCATGTTGGATTTAGAGTTCCAAATTCATGTATCTATATAGGAGAGAACAGAGGGAAACCAAAATATAAAAACGACTACTGTAGACGAACGCTTCAACCTAGGAGAACAAAATTTGGTGAGCCAAGTGGGATTTGTGTACTGATCATTACCACCAAGTATCATCAAGATTGGGTGAAAAAATATTTGCTGGTATTTCGAAAACTCGTTATTTCTTTGAAGCTTGGCAACCCCTCTCAATTAAAGTGCTTTTCCACAGTCTGTGCCTAGGGCTACTTGAAGAGGAAACAACCCATAGAGACAAAACTGAGAATGCCTTTATTTTGCCAAGTTTCAAAGAGCTACTACAAACCATGTTGGATTTAGAGTTTCAAATTCATCTATCTATATAGGAGAGAACAAAGTGAAACCTTAAAATAAAAACTGCTACTTTAAACGAACGCTTCAACCTTGAAGAACAAAATTTGTTGAGCCAAGTGAGATTTGTGTACTTTTCATACCACCACGTATCATCAAGATTGGGTGAAAAAGCATTTGCTGGTATTTCGGAAACTCGTAATTTATTGGAAGCTTGGCAACTCCTTCCAATGAAACGGCTTCTCCACAGTCTCTGCTTAGGGCTATTTGAAGAGTAATCAAATCATAGACACAAAAATGAGAACTCCTTTATTTTGTCAAATTTCAGAGAGCTACTACAAACCATGTTGGATTTAGAGTTCCAAATTCATCTGTCTATATTGGAGAGAACAGAGGGAAACCTAAAAATATATACTGCTACTGTAAACCAACGCTTCAACCTAGAAGAAGAAAATGTGATGAGTCAAGTGGGATCTTTGTACCGATCATTACCACCCAGTATCATCAAGATTGGGTGAAAAAATATTTGCTGGTATTTCAGAAGCTCGTTTTTTCTTGGAAGCTTGGCAACCCCTTTCAATGAAAGTGCTTTTCCACAGTCTGTGCCTAGGGCTACTTGAAGAGGAAACAAATCATAGAGACAGAACTGAGAACTCCTTTGTTTTGTCAAGTTTCAAATAGCGACTACAAACCATGTTGGA
This sequence comes from Callospermophilus lateralis, assembly GCF_048772815.1. Lineage (NCBI taxonomy): Eukaryota > Metazoa > Chordata > Mammalia > Rodentia > Sciuridae > Callospermophilus > Callospermophilus lateralis. Next base: position 17,302 of record NW_027514106.1, read on the forward strand.
TTTAGAGTTCCTAATTCATCTATCTATATATGAGAGAACAGAGGGAAACCTAAAATATAAACTGCTACTGTAAATGAACGCTTCAACTTAGAAGAACAAAATTTGGTGAGTCAAGTTGGCTTTGAGTACCGATCATTACCACAAAGTATCATCAAGATTGGGTGAAAAAATATTTGCTGATATTTCGGAAACTCGTTATTTCTTAGAAGCTTGGCAACCCCTCTCAATGAAAGTGATTTTCCACAGTCTGTGCCTAGGGCTACTTGAAGAGGAAACAAATCATAGAGACAAAACTGAGAACTCCTTTATTTTGTCAAGTTTCAAAGAGCTACTACAAACCATGTTGGATTTAGAGATCCAAATTCAGCTATCTATATAGGAGAGAAAAGAGGGAAACCTAAAAATATAAACTGCTACTGTAAACGAACGCTTCAAACTAGAAGAACAAAATTTGGTGAGTCATTTGGGATTTCTGTACCGATCATTACCACCAAGTATCATCAAGATCGGGTGAAAAAATATTTGCTGGTATTTCGGAAACTTGTTATTTCTTCGAAGATTGGCAACCACTTTCAATGGAAGTGCTTTTCCACAGTCTCTGCTTAGGGCTACTTGAAGAGGAAACAAACCATAGAGACAAAACTGAGAACTACTTTAATTTGTCAAGTTTGAAAGAGCTACTACAAACCATGTTGGATTGAGAGTTCCAAATTTATGTATCTATATAGGAGAGAACAAAGGGAAACCTAAAAATAAAAATTGCTACTGTAAACGAACGCTTCAACCTAGAAAAACAAAATTTCATGAGCCAAGTGGGATTTGTGTACTTGTCATTACCACCACGTATCATCAAGATTGGGTGAAAAAATATTTGCTGGTATTTCGGAAACTCGTAATTTCTTGGAAGCTTGGCAACCCCTTTCAATGAAAGTGCTTTTCCACATCCTCTACTTAGGGCTACTTGAAGAGTAACAAACCATAGAGACAAAACTGAGAACTACTTTTTTTGTCAAGTTTCAAAGAGCTACTACAAACCATGTTGGATTTAGAGTTCCAAATTCATCTATTTATATAGGAGAGAACAGAGTGAAACCCACATATAAAAACTGCTACTGTAGACGAACGCTTCAACCTAGAAGAACAATATTTGGTGAGCCAAGTGGGATTTGTGTACTGATCAGTACCACCAAGTATCATCAAGATTGGGTGAACAAATATTTGCTGGTATTTCGGAAACTCGTTATTTCTTTGAAGCTTGGCAAATACTCTCAATTAAAGTGCTTTTCCACAGTCTCTGCCTAGGGTTACTTGAAGAGGAAACAAACCATAGAGACAAAACTGAGAATGCCTTTATTTTGCCAAGTTTCAAAGAGCTACTACAAACCATGTTGGATTTAGAGTTCCAAATTCATCTATCTATATAGGAGAGAACAAAGTGAAACCTAAAAATAAAAACTGCTACTGTAAACGAACGCTTCAACCTTGAAGAACAAAATTTGGTGAGCCAAGTGAGATTTGTGTACTTGTCATACCACCACGTATCATCAAGATTGGGTGAAAAAGTATTTGCTGGTATTTCGGAAACTCGTAATTTTTTGGAAGCTTGGCAACCCCTTTCAATGAAAGGGCTTTTCCACAGTCTCTGCTTAGGGCTATTTGAAGAGTAAACAAATCATAGACACAAAACTGAGAACTCCTTTATTTTGTCAAGTTTCAAAGAGCTACTACAAACCAGGTTGGATTTAGAGTTCCAAATTCATCTATCTATATTGGAGAGAACAGAGGGAAACCTGAAAATATAAACTGCTACTGTAAACGAACGCTTCAACCTAGAAGAACAAAATGTGATGAGTCAAGTGGGATTTGTGTACCGATCATTACCACCCAGTATCACCAAGATTGGGTGAAAAAATATTTGCTGGTATTTCGGAAACTCGTTATTTCTTGGAAGCTTGGCAACCCCTTTCAATGAAAGTGCTTTTCCACAGTCTCTGCTTTGGTCTTCTTGAAGAGGAAACAAATCATAGAGACAAAACTGAGAACTCCTTTGTTTTGTCAAGTTTCAAATAGTGCCTACAAACCATGTTGGATTTAGAGTTCCTAATTCATCTATCTATATATGAGAGAACAGAGGGAAACCTAAAATATAAACTGCTACTGTAAACGAACGCTTCAACTTAGAAGAACAAAATTTGGTGAGTCAAGTTGGCTTTGAGTACCGATCATTACCACAAAGTATCATCAAGATTGGGTGAAAAAATATTTGCTGATATTTCGGAAAATCGTTATTTCTTAGAAGCTTGGTAACCCCTCTCAATGAAAGTGATTTTCCACAGTCTGTGCCTAGGGCTACTTGAAGAGGAAACAAATCATAGAGACAAAACCGAGAACTCCTTTATTTTGTCAAGTTTAAAAGAGCTACTACTAACCATGTTGGATTTAGAGATCCAAATTCACCTATCTATATAGGAGAGAAAAGAGGGAAACATAAAAATATAAACTGCTACTGTAAACGAACGCTTCAAAGTAGAAGAACAAAATTTCGTGAGTCATTTGGGATTTCTGTACCGATCATTACAACCAAGTATCATCAAGATCGGGTGAAAAAATATTTGCTGGTATTTCGGAAACTTGTTATTTCTTCGAAGATTGGCAACCACTTTCAATGGAAGTGCTTTTCCACAGTCTCTGCTTAGGGCTACTTGAAGAGGAAACAAACCATAAAAACAAAACTGAGAATTACTTTAATTTGACAAGTTTCAAAGAGCTACTACAAACCATGTTGGATTTAGAGTTCCAAATTTATGTATCTATATAGGAGAGAACAAAGGGAAACCTAAAAATAAAAACTGCTACTGTAAACGAACGCTTCAAGCTAGAAAAACAAAATTTCATGAGCCAAGTGGGATTTGTGTACTTGTCATTACCACCACGTATCATCAAGATTGCGTGAAAAAATATTTGCTGGTATTTCGGAAACTCGTAATTTCTTGGAAGCTTGGCAACCCCTTTCAATGAAAGTGCTTTTCCACAGCCTCTGCTTAGGGCTACTTGAAGAGTAACAAACCATAGAGACAAAACTGAGAACTACTTTTTTTGTCAAGTTTCAAAGAGCTACTACAAACCATGTTGGATTTAGAGTTCCAAATTCATCTATTTATATAGGAGAGAACAGAGTGAAACCCACACATAAAAACTGCTACTGTAGACGAACCATTCAACCTAGAAGAACAAAATTTGGTGAGCCAAGTGGGATTTGTGTCCTGATCATTACCACCAAGTATCATCAAGATTGGGTGAAAAAATATTTGCTGGTATTTCGGAAACTCGCAATTTCTTGGAAGCTTTTCAACTCCTTTCAATGAAAGTGTTTTTCCACAGTCTCTGCTTAGGGCTACTTGAAGAGGAAAGAAATCATAGAGACAAAACTGAGAGCTACTTTTTTTTGTCAAGTTTCAAAGAGCTACTACAAACCATGTTGGATTTAAAGTTCAAAATTCAACTATCTATATAGGAGAGAAAAGAGGGAAACCTAAAAATATAAACTGCTACATAATCGAACACTTCAAACTAGAAGAACAAAATTTGTGAGTCAATCGGATTTGTGTACCGATCATTACCACCAAGTATCATCAAGATTGGGTGAATAAATATTTGCTGGCAATTTTTAAACTCGTTATTTCTTGGAAGCTTGGCAACCCCTTTCTATGAAAGTGATTTTCCACAGTCTGTGCCTAGGGCTACTTGAAGAGGAAACAAACCATAGAGAAAAAACTGAGAACACCTTTATTTTGTCAAGTTTCAAAGAACTACTGCAAACCATGTTGAATTTAGAGTTCCAATTTCATCTATCAATATAGGAGAGAACAGAGTGAAACCTAAAAATAAAAACTGCTACTGTAAACGAACGCTTCAACCTAGAAGAACAAAATTTGGTGAGCCAAGTGGGATTTGTTGTCTAGTCATTAGCACCACGTATCATCAACATTGGGTGAAAAAATATTTGCTGGTATTTCGGAAACTCGTAATTTCTTGGAAGCTTGGAAACACCTTTCAATGAAAGTGCTTTTCCACAGTCTCTGCTTAGGGCTACTTGAAAAGGAAACAAATCATACAGACAAAACTGAGAACTCCTTTATTTTGTCAAGTTTAAAGAGCCACTACAAACCATGTTGGATTTAGAGTTCCAAATTCATCTATCTATATAGGAGAGAACAGAGTGAAACCTAAAAATAAAAACTGCTACTGTAAACGAACGCTTCAACCTAGAAGAACAAAATTAGGTGAGCCAAGTGGGATTCGTGTACTTTTCATTACCACCAAGTATCATCAAGATTGGGTGAAAAAATATTTGCTGGTATTTCGGAAAATCGTTATTTTTGGAAGCTTCGCAACCCCTTTCAATGAAAGTGCTTTTCCACAGTCTCTGCTTAGGGCTACTTGAAGAGGAAACAAACCATAGAGACAATACTGAGAACTACTTTAGTTTGTCAAGTTTCAAATAGCTACTACAAACCGTGTTGGATTTAGAGTTTCAAATTTATCTATCTATGTAAGAGAGAACAGAGTGAAACCCACATATAAAAACTGCTACTGTAGAGGAACTCTTCAACCTAGAAGAACACAATATGTTGAGCCATGTGGGATTTGTGTACTTGTCATTACCCCCACGTACCATCCAAGTTGGGTGAAAAAATATTTGCCTGTATTTCAGAAACTCGTAATTTCTTAGATGTTTGGCAACCCATTTCAATGTAAGTGCTTTTCCACAGTCTCTGCTTAGGGCTACTTGAAGAGGAAACAAACCATAGAGACAAAACTGAGAACTACTTTTTTTGTCAAGTTTCAAAGAGCTACTACAAACCATGTTGGATTTAGAGTTCCAAAGTCATCTATCTATATAGGGTAGAACAGAGTGAAACCTAAAAATAGAAACTGCTACTGTAAACTAACGCTTCAACCTAGAAGAACAAAATTTGGTTAGTAATGTGGGATTTGTGTACTTGTCATTACCACCACGTATCATCAAGATTGGGTCAAAAAATATTTGCTGGTATTTTGGAAACTCGTAATTTCTTGGAAGCTTGGAAACCCCTTTCAATGAAGTGCTTTTCCACAGTCTCTGCTTAGGGCTACTGGAACTGGAAACAAACCATAGAGACAAAACTGAGAACTACTTTTTTTGTCAAGTTTCAAAGAGCTTCTACAAACCATGTTGGAATTACAGTTCCAAATTCATCTATCTACATAGGAGAGAACAAAGTGAAACGTAAAAATAAAAACTGCTACTGTAAACGACCGCTTCAACCTAGAAGAACAGAATTTGTTGAGCCAAGTGGGATTTGTGTACTTGTCATTACCACCACGTATCATGATGATTGGGTGAAAAAGTATTTGCTGGTATTTCGGAAACTTGTTATTTCTTGGAAGCTTGGCAAAACCTTTCAATGAAAGAGCTTTTCCACAGTCTGTGCCTCGGGTTACTTGAAGAGGAAACAAACGATAGAGACAAAACTGAGAACTACTTTATTTTGTCAGGTTTCAAAGAGCTAGTACAAACCATGTTGGATTTAGAGTTCCAAATTTATCTATATATAAAAGAGAGAACATAGTGAAACCTACATAAAAAAACTGCTACTGTAGACGAACGCATCAACCAGAAGAACACAACTTGGTGAGCCAAGTGGGATTTGTGTACTGATCATTACCAAAACGTATCATCAAGATTGGGTGAAAAAATATTTGCTGGTATTTCGGAAACTCGTTATTTCCTAGAAGCTTTTCAACACCTCTCAATGAAGGTGCCAATGAAAGTGCTTTTCCACAGTCTGTGCCTTTGGCTAATTGAAGAGGAAACAAACCATAGAGACAAAACTGAGAACTCCTTTATTTTGTGAAGTTTCAAAATGCTACTACAAACCATGTTGGATTTAGAGTTCCAAATTAATCTATCTATATAGGAGAGAACAGAGGGAAACCTAAAAATAAAAAACTGCTATTGTAAACGAATGCTTCAACCTAGAAGAACAAAACTTGGTGATCCAAGTGGGATTTGTGTATTTGTCATTCCACCACGTATCATCAAGATTGGGTGAAAAAATATTTGCTGGTATTTCGGAAAGTCGTAATTTCTTGGAAGCTTAGCAAGCCCTTTCAATGAAAGTGCTTTTCCACAGTCTTCGCTTAGGACTACTTGAAGAGGAAACAAACCATAGAGAAAAAACTGAGCACTCCTTTTTTTTGTCAAGTTTCTAAGAGCTACTACAAACCATGTTGGATTTAGAGTTCCAAATTCATCTATCTACCTAGGAAAGAACAGAGTGAAACCTAAATATTAAAACTGCTCCTTAGACGAACGTTTCAAACTAGAAGAACAAAATTTGGTAAGCCAAGTGGGATTTGTGTACTGATCATTACCACCAAGTTTCATCAAGATTGGGTGAAAGAATATTTGCTGGTATTTCAGAAACTCGTTATTTTTTAGAAGCTTGGCAACCCCTCTCAATGAAAGTGCTTTTCCACAGTCTGTGCCTAGGGCTACTTGAAGAGAAAACAAATCATAGAGACAAAATTGAGAACTACTTTTTGTCAAGATTCAAAGAGCTACTACAAACCATGTTGGATTTAGAGTTCCAAATTCATCTATCTATATAGGAGAGAACAAGTTGAAACCTAAAAATAAAAACTGCTACTGTAGACGAACGCATCAACCTAGAAGAACAAAACTTGGTGAGCCAAGTGGGATTTGTGTACTTGTCATTACCACCACGTTCCATCAAGACTGGGTGAAAAAATATTTGCTAGTATTTCGGAAACTCATTATTTTTTAGAACCTTGCAACCCCTGTCAATGAAAGTGCTTTTCCACAGTCTGTGCCTAGGGCTACTTGCAGAGGAAACAAACCATAGAGACAAAACTGAGAACTCATTTATTTTGTCAAGTTTCAAAGAGCTACTACAAACCATATTGGAATTAGAGTTCAAAATTTACCTATTTATATAGGAGAGAACAGAGTGAAACCTAAAAATAAAAACTGCTACAGTAAACGAATGCTTCAACCTAGAAGAACAAAATTTGGTGAGTCAAGTGGGATTTGTGTACCGATCAATACCACCAAGTATCATCAAGATTGGGTGAAAAAATATTTGCTGGTATTTCGGAAACTCGTAATTTCTTGGAAGCTTGACGACCCCTTTAAATGAAAGTGCTTTTCCACAGTCTCTGCTTAGGGCTACTTGAAGAGGAAACAAACCATAGAGACAAAACAGGAACTGCTTTTTTTGTCAAGTTTCAAAAAGCTACTACACACCATGTTGGATTTAGAGTTCCAAATTCATCTATCTATATAGGAGAGAACAGAGGGAAACCTAAATATAAAAACTGCTACTGTAGACAAACGCTTCAACCAAGAAGAACAAAATTTGGTGACCCAAGTGGGATTTGTGTGCTGATCAATACCACCACGTATCATCAAGATTGGGTGAAAAAATATTTGCTGGTATTTCGGAAACTCGTTATTTCTTAGAATCTTGGCAACCCCTCTCAGTGAAAGTGCTTTTCCACAGTCTGTGCCTAGGGCTATTTGAAGAAAAAAAAAATCATAGAGACAAAACTGAGAACTGCTTTATTTTGTCAATTTTCAAAGAGCTACTACAAACCATGTTGGATTTAGAGTTCCAAATTCAACTATCTATATAGGAGAGAACACAGGGAAACCTTAATATAAAAACTGCTACTGTAAACGAACGCTTCAAACTAGCAGAACACAATTTGGTGAGTCAAGTGGGATTTGTGTACTGATCATTACCACCAAGTATCATCAGGATTGGGTGAAAAAATATTTGCTGGTATTTCGGAAAATCGTTATTTCTTAGAAGCTTTGCAACCCCTCTCAATGAAAGTGCTTTTCCACAGTCTGTGTGTAGGGCTATTTGAAGAGGAAACAAACCATAGAGACAAAACTGAAGAACAAAATTTGGTGAGCCAATTGGGATTTTGTACTTGTCATTACCACCACATATCATCAAGATTGGGTGAAAAAATATTTGCTGGTATTTCGGAAACTCGTAATTTCTTGGAAGCTCGGCAACCCATTTCAATGGAAGTGCTTTTCCACAGTCTCTGCTTAGGGCTACTTGAAGAGGAAACAAACCATAGAGACAAAGCTGAGAACTCCTTTATTTTGTCCACTTTCAAAGAGCTACTACAAACCATGTTGGATGTAGAGTTCCAAATTCATCTATCTATATAGGAGAGAACAGATAAAAACCTTAAAATAAAAACTGCTACTGTAAACGAACGCTTCAACTTAGAAAAACAAAATTTGGTGAGCCATGTGGAATTTGTGTAGTGATCATTAGCACCCCGTATAATCAAGATTGGGTGAAAAAATATTTGCTAGTATTTCGGAAACTCGTGATTTCTTAGAAGCTTGGCGACCCCTCTGAATGAAAGTGCTTTTAAACAGTCTGTGCCTAGGGCTACTTGAAGAGGAAACAAACCATACAGACAAAAGTGAGAACTGCTTTTTTTTGTCAAGTTTCAAAGAGCTACTACAAACCATGTTGGATTTAGAGTTCCAAATTCATCTATCTATATAGGAGAGAACAGAGAGTAACCCAAATATAAAAACTGCTACTGTAAACGAACGGTTCAAATTAGAAGAACAAAATTCGGTGAGTCAAGTGGGATTTGTGTACTGATCATTACCACCAAGTATCATCAAGATTGGGTGAAAAAATATTTGCTGGTATTTCCGAAAAGAAAGTGCTTTTCCACAGTCTGTGTCTAGGGCTACTTGAAGAGGAAACAAACTATAGAAACAAAACTGAGAACTCCTTTATTTTATGAAGTTTCAAAGAGCTACTACAAACCATGTTGGATTTAGAGTTCCAAATTCATCTATCAATATAAGAGAGAGAAGAGTGAAAATACATATAAAAACTGCTACTGTAGACGAACGCAAAAACCTAGAAGAACAAAATTTGGTGAGCCAAGTGGGATTTGTGTACTGTTCATTAGCACCACGTATAATCAAGATTGGGTGAAAAAATATTTGCTAGTATTTCGGAAACTCATTATTTTTTAGAACCTTGCAACCCCTGTCAATGAAAGTGCTTTTCCACAGTCTGTGCCTAGGGCTACTTGCAGAGGAAACAAACCATAGAGACAAAACTGAGAACTCCTTTATTTTGTCAAGTTTCAAAGAGCTACTACAAACCATGTTGGAATTAGAGTTCAAAATTTACCTATTTATATAGGAGAGAACAGAGTGAAACCTAAATATAAAAACTGCTACTGTAGACGAACGCTTCAACGTAGAAGAACAAAATTTGGTGAGCCAAGTGCAATTTGTGTACTGATCATTACCACCAAGTATCATCAAGATTGGGTGAAAAAATATTTGCTGGTATTTTGGAAACTCCTTATTTCTTAGAAGCTTGGCAACACCTCTCAATGAAAGTGCTTTTCCACAGTCTGTGCCTAGGGCTACTTGAAGAGGAAGCAAACCATAGAGACAAAACTGAGAACTCCTTTATTTTGTCAAGTTTCAAAGAGCTACTACAAACCATGTTAGATTTAGAGTTCCAAATTCATCTATCTATATAGAAGAGAACAAAGGAAAACCTAAATATAAAAACTGCTACTGTAGACAAACGCTTCAACCTAGAAGAACACAATTTGGTGACCCAAGTCGGAATTGTGTGCTCATCATTACCACCACGTATCATCAAGATTGGGTGAAAAAATATTTGCTGATATTTCGGAAACTCGTTATTTCTTAGAAGCTTTCAATTTCTCTCAATGAAAGTGCTTTTCCACAGTCTGTGCCTAGGGCTACTTGAAGAGAAAAAAAATCATAGAAACAAAACTGAGAACTCCTTTATTGTGTCAAGTATCAAAGAGCTAATACAAAACATGTTGGATTTAGAGTTCCAAATTCATCTATCTATATAGGAGAGAACAGAGAAAACCCTAAATATAAAAACTGCTACTGTAGACGAATGCTTCAACCTAGAAGAACAAAATTTGGTAAACCAAGTGGGATTTGTGTACTGATCATTACCACCAAGTATCATCAAGATTTGGTGAAAAAATACATGCTGGTATTTCGGAAAATCTTTATTTCTTATAATCTTGGCAACCCCTCTCAATGAAAGTGCTTTTCCACAGTCTGTGCCTAGGACTACTTGAAGAGTAAACAAACCATATAGACAAAACTGAGAACTCTTTATTTTGTCAAGTTTCAAAGGGCTACTACAAACCATTTTGGATTTAGAGTTCCAAATTCATCTATCTATATAGGAGAGAACAGAGTGAAACCTAAATATAAAAACTGCTACTGTAGACGAACGCTTCAAACTAGAAGAACAAAATTTGGAGAGCCAAGTGGGATTTGTGTATTGATTATTACCACCACGTATCATCAAGTTTGGGTGAAAAAATATTTGCTGCTATTTCGGAAATTAGTAATTTCTTAGAAGCTTGGCAACCCCTTTCAATGAAAGTGCTTTTCCACATTCTGTGCCTAGGGCTATTGAAAAGGAAACAAACCATAGAGAAAAAACTGAGAACTCCTTTATTTTGTCAAGTTTGAAAGAGCTACTAAAAAACATGTTGGATTTAGAGTTCCAAATTCATCTATGTATATAGGAGAGAACAGAGTGAAACCTAAAAATAAAAACTGCTACTGTAAAGGAACGAGGCAAACTAGAAGAACAAAATTTGTTGAACCAAGTGGGATTTTTGTACTTGTCATTACAACCACGTATCATCAAGATTGGGTAAAAACATTTTGCTGGTATTTCGGAAACTCTTAATTTCTTGGAAGCTTGGCAACCTCTTTCAATGAAAGTGCTTTTCCATAGTCTCTGCTTAGGGCTACTTGAAGAGGAAACAAACCATAGAGACAAAACTGAGAACCACTTTTTATTGAAGTTTCAAAGAGCTACTACAAACCATGTTGGATTTAGAGTTCCAAATTCATCTATCTATGTAGAAGGGAACAGAGAAAAACCTAAATATAAAAACTGCAACTATAGACGAACGCTTCAACCTAGAAGAACAAAATTTGGTGAGCCAAGTGGGATTTGTGTACTGATCATTACCACCAAGTATCATCAAGATTGGGTGAAAAAATATTTGCTGGTATTTTGGAAACTCGTTATTTCTTAGAAGCTTGGCAACCCCTCTCAATGAAAGTGCTTTTCCACAGTCTATGCCTAGGGCTACTTGAAGAGGAAACAAACCATAGAGTCAAAACTGAGAACTCCTTTATTTTGTCAAGTTTCAAAGAGCTACTACACACCATGTTGGGTTTAGAGTTCCAAATTCATGTATCTATATAGGAGAGAACAGAGGGAAACCTAAATATAAAAACTGCTATTGTAGACGAAAGCTTCAACCTAAAAGAACAAAATTTGGTGAGCCAAGTGGGATTTATGTACCAATCATTACCACCACGTATCATCAATTTTGGGTGAGAAAATATTTGCTGGCATTTCGGACACTCGTTATTTCTTGGAAGCTTTCAACACCTCTCAATGAAAGTGCTTTTCCACAGTCTGTGCCTAGGGCTACTTGAAGAGAAAAAAATCATAGAGACAAAACTGAGAACTCCTTTATTGTGTCAAGTTTCAAAGAGCTACTACAAAACATGTTGGATTTAGAGTTCCAAATTCATCTATGTATATAGGAGAGAACAGAGAAAAACCTAAATATAAAAACTGCTACTGTAGACGAATGCTTCAACCTAGAAGAACAAAATTTGGTGAGCCAAGTGGGATTTGTGTACTGATCATTACCCCGAAGTATCATCAAGATTGGATGAAAAAATATTTGCTGGTATTTTGGAAAATCGTTATTTCTTGTTATCTTGGCAACCCCTCTCAATGAAAGTGCTTTTCCACAGTCTGTGCCTAGGGCTACTTGAAGAGAAAACAAACAATATAGACAAAACTGAGAACTCCTTTATTTTGTCAAGTTTCAAAGGGCTACTACAAACCATGTTGGATTTAGAGTTCCAAATTCATCTGTCTATATAGGAGAGAACAGAGGGAAACCTAAAAATATAAACTGATACTGTAAACGAACGATTCAACCTAGAAGAACAAAATTTGGTGAGCCAAGTGGGATTTGTGTACTTGTCTTTACCACCACGTATCATCAAGATTTGGTGAGAAAATTTTTGCTGGTATTTCGGAAACTCGTTATTTCTTGGAAGCTTGGCAACCCCTTTCAATGAAAGTGCTTTTCCACAGTCTCTGCTTAGGCTACTTGACGAGGAAACAGATAGTAGAGACAAAACTGAGAACTTCTTTTTTTTTGTCAAGTTTCAAAGAGCTATTACAAACCATGTTAGATTTAGAGTTCCAAATTCATTTATCTATAAAAGAGAGAACAGAGGGAAACCTAAATATAAAAATTGTTACTGTAGTGAATGCTTCAACCTAGAAGAACAAAATTTGGTGAGTCAAGTGGGATTTGAGTAATGCTCATTACCACCAATTACCATAAAGATTGGGTGAAAAAAATATTTGCTGGTATTTCGGAAACTCGTTATTTCTTAGAAGGTTGGCAACCCCTCTCAATGAAAGTGCTTTTCCACAGTCTGTGCCTAGGGCTACATGAAGAGGAAACAAAGCATTGAGACAAAACTGAGAACTCCTTTATTTTCTCAAGTTTCAAAGAGCTACTACAAATCATGGTTGAATTAGAGTTCCAAAATCATCTATCTATATAGGAGAAAACAGAGTGAAACCTAAAAATAAAAACTGCTACTGTAAAGGAACGATTCAACCTAGAAGAACACAATTTGGTGAGCCAAGTGGGATTGTGTACTGATCATTACCACCAAGTATCATCAAGATTGGGTGAAAAAATATTTGCTGGTATTTCGGAAACTCGTTATTTCTTTGAAGCTTAGCAACCCCTCTCAATGAAAGTGCTTTTCCACAGTCATTGCCTAGGGCTAGTTGAAGAGGAAACAAACCACAGAGACAAAACTGAGAACTCCTTTATTTTGTCAAGTTTCAAAGAGCTACTACAAACTATGTTGGATTTAGAGTTCCAAACTCATCTATCTATATAGGAGAGAAGAGAGGGAAACCTAAATATAAAAACTGCTACTGTAGACGAACGCTTCAAGTTTGTCAAGTTTCAAAGAGCTACTACAAACCATGTTGGATTTAGAGTTCCAAATTCATCTGTCTATATAGTAGAGAACAGAGGGACACCTAAAAATATAAACTGCTACTGTAAACAGAAAGCTTCAACCTAGAAGAACAAAATTTGGTGAGTCAAGTGGGATTTGTGTACCGATCATTACCACCACGTATCATCAAGATTTTGTGAAAAAATATTTGCTGGTGTTTCGGAAACTCGTTATTTCTTGGAAGCTTGGCAACTCCTCTCAATGAAAGTGCTTTTGCACAGTCTGTGCCTAGTGCTATTTGAAGAGGAAACAAACCATAAAGACAAAAGTGGGAACTCCTTTATTTTGTCAAGTTTCAAAGAGCTACTACAAACCATGCTGGATTTAGAGTTCCAAATTCATCTATCTATATAGGAGAGAACAGAGGGAAACCTAAAAATAAAAACTGCTACTGTAAACGAACGCTTCAACCTAAAGAACAAAATTTGGTGAGCAAAGTGGGATTTGTGTACCGATCATTACCACCACGTATCATCAAGATTGGGTGAAAAAATATTTGCTGGTATTTCGGAAACTCGTAATTTCTTGGAAGCTTGGCAACCCCTCTCAATGAATGTGCTTTTCCACATTCTGTGCCTAGGGCTACTTGAAGAGGAAACAAACCATAGAGACAAAACTGAGAACTCCTTTATTTTGTCTACTTTCAACGAGCTACTACAATCCATGTTGGATTTAGAGTTCCATATTCATCTATCTATATGAAAGAGAACAGAGTGATACCTAAAAATAAAAACTGCTACTTAAACGAACGCTTCAACCTAGAGAAACAAAATTTGGTGAGGCAAGTGGGATTTCTGTACTAATCATTACCACCAAGTATCATCCAGATTGGGTGAAAAAATATTTGCTATTTAAATATTTTAAATATTTAATATTTAAATATTTAAATATTTTTAGAGTAAATATTAATTTAGAGTAAATTAATTTAGAGTAAATATTAAATATTTAAATATTTTTAGAGTTCCAAATTCATCTATCTATATAAAAGAGAACAGAGTGAAACCTAAAAATAAAAACTGCTACTTAAACGAACGCTTCAACCTAGAAGAACAAAATTTGGTGAGGCAAGTGGGATTTCTGTACTGATCATTACCACCAAGTATCATCCAGATTGGGTGAAAAAATATTTGCTGGCATTTCGGAAACTCGTTATTTCTTAGATGCTTGGCAACCCCTCTCAATGAAAGAGCTTTCCCACTGTCTGTGCCTAGGGCTACTTGAAGAGGACACAAACCATAGAGACAAAACTGAGAAATACTTTTTTTTGTCAAGTTTCGAAGAACTACTACAAACCATGTTGGATTTAGTGCTCCAAATTCATCTATCTATATAGGAGAGAACAGAGGGAAACCTAAATATAAAAACTGCTACTGTAGACGAACGCTTCAACCTAGAAGAACAAAATTTGGTGAGCCAAGTGGGATTTGTGTTCCTGTCATTACCACCATGTATCATCCCAATTGGGTGAAAAATTATTTGCTGGTATTTCGGAAACTCGTTATTTCTTAGAAGCTTGGCAACCCCTCTCTATGAAAGTGCTTCTCCACAGTCTGTTCCTAGGGCTATTTGAAGAGGAAACAAACCATTGAGACAAAACTGAGAACTCCTTTATTTTGTCAAGTTTCAAAGAGCTACTACAAACCATGTTGTATTTAGAGTTCCAAGTTCATCTATCTATATAGGAGAGAACAGAGGGAAACCTAAAAATACAAACTGCTACTGTAAACGAACCCTTCAACCTAGACGAACAAAATTTGGTGAGCCAAGTGGGATTTGTGTACTGATCATTATCACCTTGTATCATCAAGATTGGGTGAAAAAATATTTGTGGTATTTCGGAAACTCCTAATTTCTTGGAAGCTTGGCAACCCCTTTCAACGAAAGTGCTTTTCCACAGTCTCTGCTTAGGGATACTTGAAGAGGAAACAAACCATAGAGAGATAACTGAGAACTACTTTATTTTGTACAATTTCAATGCACTACTACTAACCATGTTGGATTTAGAGTTCCAAGTTCATCTATCTATATAGGAAGGAACAGAGTGAAACCTAAAAATAAAAACTGGTACTGTAAATGAACGCTTCAACCTAGAAGAACAAAATTTGGTGAGCCAAGTGGGATTTGTGTACTTGTAATTACCACCAAGTATCATCAAGATTGGGTGAAAAAATATTTGCTGGTATTTCGGAAACTCGAAATTTTTTGGAAGCTTGGCAACCTCTTTCAATGAAAGTGCTTTTCCTCAGTATCTGCTTAGGGCTACTTGAAGAGGAAACAAATTATAGAGAAAAAACTGAGAATTCCTTTATTTTGTCAAGTTTGAAAGAGCTACTACAAACCATGTTGGATTTAGACTTCCAAATTCATCTATCTATATAGGAGAGATCAGAGTGAAACCTAAATATAAAAACTGCTACTGTAGAAGAACGCTTCAACCTAGAAGAACAAAATTTGGTGAGCCAAGTGGGATTTGTGTACTTGTCATTACCACCAAGTATCATCAAGATTGGGTGAGAAAATATATGCTGGTATTTCGGAAACTCGTAATTTCTTGAAAGCATGGCAACCCCATTCAAGGAAAGTGCTTTTCCACAGTCTCTGCTTAGGGCTACTTGAAGTGGAAACAAATTATACAGACAAACCTGAAAACTCCTTTATTTTGTCAAGTTTCAAATAGCTACTACAAACCATGTTGGATTTAGAGTTCCAAATTCATCTATCTACATAGGAGAGGACAGAGTGAAACCTAAACATAAAAACTGCTATTGTAGACGAACGCTTCAACCTAGAAGAACAAAATTTGGTGAGCCAAGTGGGATTTGTGTACTGATAATTACTACCAAGTATCATCAAGATTGGGTGAAAAAATATTTGCTGGTATTTCGGAAACTCGTATTTTCTTGGAAGCTTTGCATCCCCTTTCAATCAAAGTGCTTTTCCCCAGTCTATGCTTAGGGATTCTTGAAGAGGAAACAAACCATAGAGATAAAACTGAGAACTACTTTATTTTGTCAAATTTCAAAGCACTACTACAAACCATGTTGGATTTAGAGTTCCAAATTCATCTATCTATAAACGAGAGAACAGAGTGGAACCTAAATATAAAACTGCTAATGTGGACGAACGCTTAAAACTAGAGGAACAAAATCTGGTGAGCCAAGTGGAATTTGTGTACTTGTCATTACCAGCAAGTATCATCAAGATTGGGTGAAAAAATATTTGCTGGTATTGCGGAAACTCCTTATTTCTTAGAAGCTTGGCAACCCCTCTCAATGAAAGTGCTTTTCCACAGAGTGTGCCTAGGGCTACTTGAATAGGAAACAAACCAGAGACAAAAGTGAGAACTCCTTTATTTTGTCAAGTTTCAAAGAGCTACTACAAACCATGTTGGATTTAGAGTTCCAAATTCATCTATCTATATAGGAGAGAACAGAGGGAAACCTAAAAATAAAAACTGCTACTGTAAACTAACGCTTCAACCTAGAAGAACAAAATTTGGTGAGCAAAGTGGGATTTTTGTACCGATCATTGCCACCACGTATCATCAAGATTGGGTGAAAAAATATTTGCTGGTATTTCGGAAACTCATAATTTCTTGGAAGCTTGGCAACCCCTTTCAATGACATTGCTTTTCCACAGTCTCTGCTTTGGGCTACTTGAAGAGGAAACAAATCATAGAGAGAAAACTGAGACTTACTTTATTTTGTCAAGTTTCAAAGAGCTACTACAAACTATGTTAGATTTAGAGTTCCAAATTCATCTATCTATATAGGAGAGAACAGAGTGAAACCTAAATATAAAAACTGCTACTGTAGAAGAACGCTTCAACCTAGAAGAACAAAATTTGGTGAATCAAGTGGGATTTGTGTACCGATCATTACCACCAAGTATCATCAAGATTGGGTGAAAAAATATTTGCTGGTATTTTGGAAACTCGTAATTTCTTGGAAGCTTGGCAACCCCTTTCAATGAAAGTGCTTTTCCACAGTTTCTGCTTAGGGCTACTTGAAGAGGAAACAAATAATAGAGACAAAACTTAGAATTCCTTTATTTTGTCAAGTTTAAAAAGCTACTACAAACCATGTTGGATTTAGAGTTCCAAATTCATCTATCTATATAGGAGAGAACAGAGGGAAACCTAAAAATGTAAACTGCTACTAAAAAAGAACGCTTCAACCTAGAAGAACAAAATTTGGTGAGTCAAGTGGGATTTGTGTACCGATCATTACCACCAAGAATCATCAAGTTTGCGAGAAAAAATATTTGCTGGTATTTCGGAAACTCGTTATTTCATAGAAGCTTGGCAACCCCTTTCAATGAAAGTGCTTTTCCAGAGTCTCTGCTTAGGGCTACTTGAAGAGGAAAGAAACCTAGAGACAAATTGAGAACTCCTTTATTTTGTCAAGTTTCAAAGAGCTACTACTAACCATGTTGGATTTAGTGTTCCAAATTCATCTATCTATATAGTAGAGAACAGAAGGAAACCTAAAAATAAAAACTGCTACTGTAAACGAACGATTCAACCTAGAAGAACAAAATTTGGTGAGCCAAGTGGGATTTGTGTACCGATCATTACCAACATGTATCATCAAGATTGGGTGAAAAAATATTTGCTGGTATTTTGGAAACTCGTAATTTCTTGGAAGCTTGGCAACCCCTTTCAATGAAAGTGCTTTTCCACAGTCTCTGCTTAGGGCTACTTGAAGAGGAAACAAATAATAGAGAGAAAACTGAGAATTCCTTTATTTTGTCAAGTTTCAAAGAGCTACTACAAACTATGTTAGATTTAGAGTTCCAAATTCATCTATCTATATAGGAGAGAACAGAGTGAAACCTAAATATAAAAACTGCTACTGTAGAAGAACGATTCAACCTAGAAGAACAAAATTTGGTGCGCCAAGTGGGATTTGTGTACTTGTCATTACCACCAAATATCATCAAGATTGGGTGAGAAGATATATGCTGGTATTTCTGAAACTCGTAATTTATTGGAAGCCTGGCAACCCCTTTTAATGAAAGTGCTTTTCCACAGTCTATGCTTAGGGCTACTTGAAGAAAAAAAAACCATAGAGACAAAACTGAGAACTACTTTTTTTTGTCAAGTTTCATAGAGCTACTACAAACCATGTTGGATTTAGAGTTCCAAATTCATCTATCTATATAGGAGAGAACAGAGTGAAACCTGAAAATATAAACTGCTACTGTAAAAGAACGCTTCAACCTAGAAGAACAAAATTTGGTGAGTCAAGTGGGATTTGTGTACCGATCATTACCACCAAGTATCATCAAGTTTGCGTGAAAAAATATTTGCTGGTATTTCGGAAACTCGTTATTTCTTGGAAGCTTGGCAACCCCTGTCATTGAAAGTGCTTTTCCAGAGTCTCTGCTTAGGGCTACTTGAAGAGGAAAGAAACCTAGAGACAAAACTGAGAACTCCTTTATTTTGTCAAGTTTCAAAGAGCTACTACTAACCTTGTTGGAATTAGTGTTCCAAATTCATCTATCTATATAGTAGAGAACAGAGGGACACCTAAAAATATAAACTGCTTCTGTAAACGAACGCTTCAACCTAGAAGAACAAAATTTGGTGAGTCAAGTGGGATTTGTGTACCGATCATTGCCACCACGTATCATCAAGATTGGGTGAAAAAATATTTGCTGGTGTTTCGGAAACTCGTTATTTCTTGGAAGCTTGGCAACTCCTCTCAATGAAAGTGCTTTTCCACAGTCTGTGCCTAGGGCTACTTGAAGATGATGCAAACCATAGAGACAAAAGTGAGAACTCCATTATTTTGTCAAGTTTCAAAGAGCTACTAGAAACCATGTTGGATTTAGAGTTCCAAATTCATCTATCTATATAGGAGAGAACAGAAGGAAACCTAAAAATAAAAACTGCTACTGTAAACGAACGATTCAACCTAGAAGAACAAAATTTGGTGAGCCAAGTGGGATTTGTGTACCGATCATTACCAACATGTATCATCAAGATTGGGTGAAAAAATATTTGCTGGTATTTCGGAAACTCGTAATTTCTTTGAAGCTTGGCAACCCCTTTCAATGAAAGTGCTTTTCCACAGTCTCTGCTTAGGGCTACTTGAAGAGGAAACAAATAATAGAGACAAAACTTAGAATTCCTTTATTTTGTCAAGTTTCAAAAGCTACTACAAACCATGTTGGATTTAGAGTTCCAAATTCATCTATCTATATAGGAGAGAACAGAGGGAAACCTAAAAATATAAACTGCTACTAAAAAAGAACGCTTCAACCTAGAAGAAGAAAATTTGGTGAATCAAGTGGGATTTGTGTACCGATCATTACCACAAAGTATCATCAAGATTGGGTGAAAAAATATTTGCTGGTATTTTGGAAACTCGTAATTTCTTGGAAGCTTGGCAACCCCTTTCAATGAAAGTGCTTTTCCACAGTTTCTGCTTAGGGCTTCTTGAAGAGGAAACAAATAATAGAGACAAAACTTAGAATTCCTTTATTTTGTCAAGTTTAAAAAGCTACTACAAACCATGTTGGATTTAGAGTTCCAAATTCATCTATCTATATAGGAGACAACAGAGGGAAACCTAAAAATATAAACTGCTACTAAAAAAGAACG
Organism: Callospermophilus lateralis; assembly: GCF_048772815.1. Taxonomy (NCBI): domain Eukaryota; kingdom Metazoa; phylum Chordata; class Mammalia; order Rodentia; family Sciuridae; genus Callospermophilus; species Callospermophilus lateralis. The sequence continues at coordinate 37,122 of NW_027514106.1, forward strand.
CTTCAACCTAGAAGAACAAAATTTGGTGAGTCAAGTGGGATTTGTGTACCGATCATTACCACCAAGAATCATCAAGTTTGCGAGAAAAAATATTTGCTGGTATTTCGGAAACTCGTTATTTCATAGAAGCTTGGCAACCCCTTTCAATGAAAGTGCTTTTCCATAGTCTCTGCTTAGGGCTACTTGAAGAGGAAAGAAACCTAGAGACAAAACTGAGAACTCCTTTATTTTGTCAAGTTTCAAAGAGCTACTACTAACCATGTTGGATTTAGTGTTCCAAATTCATCTATCTATATAGTAGAGAACAGAGGGACACCTAAAAATATAAACTGCTTCTGTAAACGAACGCTTCAACCTAGAAGAACAAAATTTGGTGAGTCAAGTGGGATTTGTGTACCGATCATTGCCACCACGTATCATCAAGATTGGGTGAAAAAATATTTGCTGGTGTTTCGGAAACTCGTTATTTCTTGGAAGCTTGGCAACTCCTCTCAATGAAAGTGCTTTTCCACAGTCTGTGCCTAGGGCTACTTGAAGAGGAAGCAAACCATAGAGACAAAAGTAAGAACTCTTTTATTTTGTCAAGTTTCAAAGAGCTACTAGAAACCATGTTGGATTTAGAGTTCCAAATTCATCTATCTATATAGGAGAGAACAGAAGGAAACCTAAAAATAAAAACTGCTACTGTAAAGGAACGAATCAACCTAGAAGAACAAAATTTGGTGAGCCAAGTGGGATTTGTGTACCGATCATTACCACCATGTATCATCAAGATTGGGTGAAAAAATATTTGCTGGTATTTCGGAAACTCGTAATTTCTTGGAAGCTTGGCAACCCCTTTCAATGAAAGTGCTTTTCCACAGTCTCTGCTTAGGGCTACTTGAAGAGGAAACAAATAATAGAGACAAAACTTAGAATTCCATTATTTTGTCAAGTTTAAAAAGCTACTACAAACCATGTTGGATTTAGAGTTCCAAATTCATCTATCTATATAGGAGAGAACAGAGGGAAACCTAAAAATATAAACTGCTACTAAAAAAGAACGCTTCAACCTAGAAGAACAAAATTTGGTGAATCAAGTGGGATTTGTGAACCGATCATTACCACCAAGTATCATCAAGATTGGGTGAAAAAATATTTGCTGGTATTTTGGAAACTCGTAATTTCTTGGAAGCTTGGCAACCCCTTTCAATGAAAGTGCTTTTCCACAGTTTCTGCTTAGGGCTACTTGAAGAGGAAACAAATAATAGAGACAAAACTTAGAATTCCTTTATTTTGTCAAGTTTAAAAAGCTACTACAAACCATGTTGGATTTAGAGTTCCAAATTCATCTATCTATATAGGAGAAAACAGAGGGAAACCTAAAAATATAAACTGCTACTAAAAAAGAACGCTTCAACCTAGAAGAACAAAATTTGGTGAGTCAAGTGGGATTTGTGTACCGATCATTACCACCAAGAATCATCAAGTTTGCGAGAAAAAATATTTGCTGGTATTTCGGAAACTCGTTATTTCATAGAAGCTTGGCAACCCCTTTCAATGAAAGTGCTTTTCCAGAGTCTCTGCTTAGGGCTACTTGAAGAGGAAAGAAATCTAGAGACAAATTGAGAACTCCTTTATTTTGTCAAGTTTCAAAGAGCTACTACTAACCATGTTGGATTTAGTGTTCCAAATTCATCTATCTATATAGTACAGAACAGAGGGACACCTAAAAATATAAACTGCTTCTGTAAACGAGCGCTTCATCCTAGAAGAACAAAATTTCGTGAGTCAAGTGGGATTTGTGTACCGATCATTGCCACCACGTATCATCAAGATTGGGTGAAAAAATATTTGCTGGTGTTTCGGAAACTCGTTATTTCTTGGAAGCTTGGCAACTCCTCTCAATGAAAGTGCTTTTCCACAGTCTGTGCCTAGGGCTACTTGAAGATGATGCAAACCATAGAGACAAAAGTGAGAACTTCTTTATTTTGTCAAGTTTCAAAGAGCTACTAGAAACCATGTTGGATTTAGAGTTCCAAATTCATCTATCTATATAGGAGAGAACAGAAGGAAACCTAAAAATAAAAACTGCTACTGTAAAGGAACGATTCAACCTAGAAGAACAAAATTTGGTGAGCCAAGTGGGATTTGTGTACCGATCATTACCACCATGTATCATCAAGATTGGGTGAAAAAATATTTGCTGGTATTTCGGAAACTCGTAATTTCTTGGAAGCTTGGCAACCCCTTTCAATGAAAGTGCTTTTCCACAGTCTCTGCTTAGGGCTACTTGAAGAGGAAACAAATAATAGAGACAAAACTTAGAATTCCATTATTTTGTCAAGTTTAAAAAGCTACTACAAACCATGTTGGATTTAGAGTTCCAAATTCATCTATCTATATAGGAGAGAACAGAGGGAAACCTAAAAATATAAACTGCTACTAAAAAAGAACGCTTCAACCTAGAAGAACAAAATTTGGTGAATCAAGTGGGATTTGTGAACCGATCATTACCACCAAGTATCATCAAGATTGGGTGAAAAAATATTTGCTGGTATTTTGGAAACTCGTAATTTCTTGGAAGCTTGGCAACCCCTTTCAATGAAAGTGCTTTTCCACAGTTTCTGCTTAGGGCTACTTGAAGAGGAAACAAATAATAGAGACAAAACTTAGAATTCCTTTATTTTGTCAAGTTTAAAAAGCTACTACAAACCATGTTGGATTTAGAGTTCCAAATTCATCTATCTATATAGGAGAAAACAGAGGGAAACCTAAAAATATAAACTGCTACTAAAAAAGAACGCTTCAACCTAGAAGAACAAAATTTGGTGAGTCAAGTGGGATTTGTGTACCGATCATTACCACCAAGAATCATCAAGTTTGCGAGAAAAAATATTTGCTGGTATTTCGGAAACTCGTTATTTCATAGAAGCTTGGCAACCCCTTTCAATGAAAGTGCTTTTCCAGAGTCTCTGCTTAGGGCTACTTGAAGAGGAAAGAAACCTAGAGACAAATTGAGAACTCCTTTATTTTGTCAAGTTTCAAAGAGCTACTACTAACCATGTTGGATTTAGTGTTCCAAATTCATCTATCTATATAGTAGAGAACAGAGGGACACCTAAAAATATAAACTGCTTCTGTAAACGAGCGCTTCATCCTAGAAGAACAAAATTTCGTGAGTCAAGTGGGATTTGTGTACCGATCATTGCCACCACGTATCATCAAGATTGGGTGAAAAAATATTTGCTGGTGTTTCGGAAACTCGTTATTTCTTGGAAGCTTGGCAACTCCTCTCAATGAAAGTGCTTTTCCACAGTCTGTGCCTAGGGCTACTTGAAGATGATGCAAACCATAGAGACAAAAGTGAGAACTCCTTTATTTTGTCAAGTTTCAAAGAGCTACTAGAAACCATGTTGGATTTAGAGTTCCAAATTCATCTATCTATATAGGAGAGAACAGAAGGAAACCTAAAAATAAAAACTGCTACTGTAAACGAACGATTCAACCTAGAAGAACAAAATTGGTGAGCCAAGTGGGATTTGTGTACCGATCATTACCACCATGTATCATCAAGATTGGGTAAAAAAATATTTGCTGGTATTTCGGAAACTCGTAATTTCTTGGAAGCTTGGCAACCCCTTTCAATGAAAGTGCTTTTCCACAGTCTCTGCTTAGGGCTACTTGAAGAGGAAACAAATAATAGAGACAAAACTTAGAATTCCTTTATTTTGTCAAGTTTCAAAAGCTACTACAAACCATGTTGGATTTAGAGTTCCAAATTCATCTATCTATATAGGAGAGAACAGAGGGAAACCTAAAAATATAAACTGCTACTAAAAAAGAACGCTTCAACCTAGAAGAACAAAATTTGGTGAATCAATTGGGATTTGTGTACCAATCATTACCACCAAGTATCATCAAGTTTGGGTGAAAAAATATTTGCTGGTATTTTGGAAACTCGTAATTTCTTGGAAGCTTTGCAACCCCTTTCAATGAAAGTGCTTTTCCACAGTTTCTGCTTAGGGCTACTTGAAGAGGAAACAAATAATAGAGACAAAACTTAGAATTCCTTTATTTTGTCAAGTTTAAAAAGCTACTACAAACCATGTTGGATTTAGAGTTCCAAATTCATCTATCTATATAGGAGAAAACAGAGGGAAACATAAAAATATAAACTGCTACTAAAAAAGAACGCTTCAACCTAGAAGAACAAAATTTGGTGAGTCAAGTGGGATTTGTGTACCGATCATTACCACCAAGTATCATCAAGATAGGGTGAAAAAATATTTGCTGGTACTTTGGAAACTCGTAATTTCTTGGAAGCTTGGCAACCCCTTTCAATGAAAGTGCTTTTCCACAGTTTCTGCTTAGGGCTACTTGAAGGGGAAACAAATAATAGAGAAAAAACTTAGAATTCCTTTATTTTGTCAAGTTTCAAAAGCTACTACAATCAATTTTGGATTTAGAGTTCCAAATTCATCTATCTATATAGGAGAAAACAGAGGGAAACCTAAAAATATAAACTGCTACTAAAAAAGAACGCTTCAACCTAGAAGAACAAAATTTGCTGAGTCAAGTGGGATTTGTGAACCGATCATTACCACCAAGTATCATCAAGATTGGGTGAAAAAATATTTGCTGGTATTTTGGAAACTCGTAATTTCTTGGAAGCTTGGAAACCCCTTTCAATGAAAGTGCTTTTCCACAGTTTCTGCGTAGGGCTACTTGAAGAGGAAACAAATAATAGAGACAAAACTTAGAATTCCTTTATTTTGTCAAGTTTCAAAAGCTACTACAAACCATGTTGGATTTAGAGTTCCAAATTCATCTATCTATATAGGAGAAAACAGAGGGAAACCTAAAAATATAAACTGCTACTAAAAAAGAACGTTTCAACCTAGAAGAACAAAATTTGGTGAGTCAAGTGGGATTGGTGTACCGATCATTGCCACCACGTATCATCAAGATTGGGTGAAAAAATATTTGCTGGTGTTTCGGAAACTCGTTATTTCTTGGAAGCTTGGCAACTCCTCTCAATGAAAGTTCTTTTCCACAGTCTGTGCCTAGGGCTACTTGAAGATGATGCAAACCATAGAGACAAAAGTGAGAACTCCTTTATTTTGTCAAGTTTCAAAGAGCTACTAGAAACCATGTTGGATTTAGAGTTCCAAATTCATCTATCTATATAGGAGAGAACAGAAGGAAACCTAAAAATAAAAACTGGTACTGTAAACGAACGATTAAACCTAGAAGAACAAAATTTGGTGAGCCAAGTGAGATTTGTGTACTGATCATTACCACCAAGTATCATCAAGACTGGGTGAAAAAACATTTGCTGGTATTTTGGAAACTCGTTATTTCTTAGAAGCTTGGCAACCCCTCTCAATGAAAGTGCTTTTCCACAGTTTCTGCTTAGGGCTACTTGAAGAGGAAACAAATAATAGAGACAAAACTTATAATTCCCTTATTTTGTCAAGTTTCAAAAGCTACTACAAACCATGTTGGATTTAGAGTTCCAAATTCATCTATCTATATAGGAGACAACAGAGTGAAACATAGTATAAAAATTGCAACTGTAGACGAACGCTTAAAGCTAGAAGAACACAATTTGGTGAAACTCAGGGGGATTTATGTACTGATCATTACCACCAAGTATCATCAAGATTGGGTGAAAAAATATTTCCTGGTGTTTCGGAAACTCGTTATTTCTTGGAAGCTTGGCAACTCCTCTCAATGAAAGTGCTTTTCCACAGTCTGTGCCTAGGGCTACTTGAAGAGGAAGCAAACCGTAGAGACAAAAGTGAGAACTCCTTTATTTTGTCAAGTTTCAAAGAGCTACTAGAAACCATGTTGGATTTAGAGTTCCAAATTCATCTATCTATATAAGAGAGAAAGAAGGAAACCTAAAATTAAAAACTGCTACTGTAAACGAACGCTTCAACCTAGAAGAACAAAATTTGGTGAGCCAAGTGGGATTTGTGTACCGATCATTACCACCATGTATCATCAAGATTGGGTGAAAAAATATTTGCTGGTATTTCGGAAACTTGTAATATCTTGGAAGCTTGGCAACCCCTTTCAATGAAAGTGCTTTTCCACAGTTTCTGCTTAGGGCTACATGAAGAGGAAACAAATAATAGAGACAAAACTTATAATTCCTTTATTTTGTCAAGTTTCAAAAGCTAATACAAACCATGTTGGATTTAGAGTTCCAAATTCATCTATCTATATAGGAGGGAACAGAGGGAAACTTAAAATATAAACTGCTACTGAAAAGAACGCTTCAACCTAGAAGAACAAAATTTGGTGAGTCAAGTGGGATTTGTGTACCGATCATTACCACCACGAATCATCAAGATTGGGTGAAAAAATATTTGCTGGTATTTCAGAAACTCGTAATTTCTTGGAAGATAGGCAACCCCTTTCAATGAAAGTGCTTTTCCACAGTCTGTGCCTAGGGATACTTGAAGAGGAAACAAACATAGAGACAAAACTGAGAACTCCTGTATTTTGTCAAGTTTCAAAGAGCTACTACAAACCATGTTGGATTTAGAGTTCCAAATTCATCTATCTATATATGAGAGAACAGAGGGAAACCTAAAAATATAAACTGCTATTGTAAACGAACGCTTCAACCTAGAAGACCAAAATTTGGTGAGTCAAGTGGGATTTGTGTACCGATCATTACCACCAAGTATCATCAAGATTGGGTGAAAAAATATTTGCTGCTTTTTCGGAAACTCGTTATTTCTTAGAAGCTTGGTAACACCTCTCAATGAAAGTGCTTTTCCACAGTCTGTGCCTAGGACTACTTGAAGTGGAAAAAAACCATAGAGACGAAACTGAGCACTCCTTTATTTGGTCAAGTTTCAAAGAGCTACTACAAACCATGTTGGATTTAGAGTTCCAAATTCATCAATCTATATAGGAGAGAACAGAGTGAAACACAATATAAATTTGCTACTGTAGAAGAACGCTTAAAATTAGAAGAACACAATTTGGTGAGCCAAGTGGGATTTATATACTGATCATTACCACCAAGTATCATCAAGATTGGGTGAAAAAATATTTGCTGGTATTTCGGAAACTCGTTATTTCTTAGAAGCTTGGCAACCCCTCTCAATGAAAGTGCTTTTCCACAGTCTGTGCCTAGGGCTACTTGAAGACGAAACAAACCATAGAGACAAAACTGAGAACTCCTTTATTTTGTCAAGTTTCAAAGAGCGACTATAAACCATGTTGGATTTAGAGTTCCAAATTCATCTATCTATATAGGAGAAAACAGAGGGAAACCTAATTATAAAAACGACTACTGTAGAGGAACGCTTCAACCTAGAAGAACAAAATTTGGTGAGCCAAGTGGGATTTGTGTACTGATCATTACCACCAAATATCATCAAGACTGGGTGAAAAAATATTTGCTGGTATTTCGGAAACTCGTTATTTCTTAGAAGCTTGGCAACCCCTCTCAATGAAAGTGCTTTTCCACAGTTTCTGCTTAGGGCTACTTGAAGACGAAACAAATAATAGAGACAAAACTTATAATTCCTTTATTTTGTCAAGTTTAAAAAGCTACTACAAACCATGTTGGATTTAGAGTTCCAAATTCATCTATCTATATAGGAGACAACAGAGTGAAACATAATATAAAAATTGCAACTGTAGACGAACGCTTAAAATTAGAAGAACACAATTTGGTGAGCCAAGTGGGATTTATGTACTGATCATTACCACCAAGTATCATCAAGATTGGGTGAAAAAATATTTCCTGGTGTTTCGGTAACTCGTTATTTCTTGGAAGCTTGGCAACTCCTCTCAATGAAAGTGCTTTTCCACAGTCTGTGCCTAGGGCTACTTGAAGAGGAAGCAAACCATAGAGACAAAAGTGAGAACTCCTTTATTTTGTCAAGTTTCAAAGAGCTACTAGAAACCATGTTGGATTTAGAGTTCCAAATTCATCTATCTATATAAGAGAGAAAGAAGGAAACCTAAAAATAAAAACTGCTACTGTAAACGAACGCTTCAACCTAGAAGAACAAAATTTGGTGAGTCAAGTGGGATTTGTGTACCGATCATTGCCACCACGTATCATCAAGATTAGGTGAAAAAATATTTGCTGGTGTTTCGAAACTCGTTATTTCTTGGAAGCTTGGCAACTCCTCTCAATGAAAGTGCTTTTCCACAGTCTGTGCCTAGGGCTACTTGAAGATGATGCAAACCATAGACACAAAAGTGAGAACTCCTTTATTTTGTCAAGTTTCAAAGAGCTACTAGAAACCATGTTGGATTTAGAGTTCCAAATTCATCTATCTATATAGGAGAGAACAGAAGGAAACCTAAAAATAAAAACTGCTACTGTAAACGAACGATTCAACCTAGAAGAACAAAATTTAGTGAGCCAAGTGGGATTTGTGTACCGATCATTACCACCATGTATCATCAAGATTGGGTGAAAAAATATTTGCTGGTATTTCGGAAACTCGTAATTTCTTGGAAGCTTGGCAACCCCTTTCAATGAAAGTGCTTTTCCACAGTTTCTGCTTAGGGCTACTTGAAGAGGAAACAAATAATAGAGACAAAACTTATAATTCCCTTATTTTGTCAAGTTTCAAAAGCTACTACAAACCATGTTGGATTTAGAGTTCCAAATTCATCTATCTATATAGGAGACAACAGAGTGAAACATAGTATAAAAATTGCAACTGTAGACGAACGCTTAAAGCTAGAAGAACACAATTTGGTGAAACTCAGGGGGATTTATGTACTGATCATTACCACCAAGTATCATCAAGATTGGGTGAAAAAATATTTCCTGGTGTTTCGGAAACTCGTTATTTCTTGGAAGCTTGGCAACTCCTCTCAATGAAAGTGCTTTTCCACAGTCTGTGCCTAGGGCTACTTGAAGAGGAAGCAAACCGTAGAGACAAAAGTGAGAACTCCTTTATTTTGTCAAGTTTCAAAGAGCTACTAGAAACCATGTTGGATTTAGAGTTCCAAATTCATCTATCTATATAAGAGAGAAAGAAGGAAACCTAAAATTAAAAACTGCTACTGTAAACGAACGCTTCAACCTAGAAGAACAAACTTTGGTGAGCCAAGTGGGATTTGTGTACCGATCATTACCACCATGTATCATCAAGATTGGGTGAAAAAATATTTGCTGGTATTTCGGAAACTTGTAATATCTTGGAAGCTTGGCAACCCCTTTCAATGAAAGTGCTTTTCCACAGTTTCTGCTTAGGGCTACATGAAGAGGAAACAAATAATTGAGACAAAACTTATAATTCCTTTATTTTGTCAAGTTTCAAAAGCTAATACAAACCATGTTGGATTTAGAGTTCCAAATTCATCTATCTATATAGGAGGGAACAGAGGGAAACTTAAAATATAAACTGCTACTGAAAAGAACGCTTCAACCTAGAAGAACAAAATTTGGTGAGTCAAGTGGGATTTGTGTACCGATCATTACCACCACGAATCATCAAGATTGGGTGAAAAAATATTTGCTGGTATTTCAGAAACTCGTAATTTCTTGGTAGATAGGCAACCCCTTTCAATGAAAGTGCTTTTCCACAGTCTGTGCCTAGGGATACTTGAAGAGGAAACAAAAATAGAGACAAAACTGAGAACTCCTGTATTTTGTCAAGTTTCAAAGAGCTACTACAAACCATGTTGGATTTAGAGTTCCAAATTCATCTATCTATATATGAGAGAACAGAGGGAAACCTAAAAATATAAACTGCTATTGTAAACGAACGCTTCAACCTAGAAGACCAAAATTTGGTGAGTCAAGTGGGATTTGTGTACCGATCATTACCACCAAGTATCATCAAGATTGGGTGAAAAAATATTTGCTGCTTTTTCGGAAACTCGTTATTTCTTAGAAGCTTGGTAACACCTCTCAATGAAAGTGCTTTTCCACAGTCTGTGCCTAGGACTACTTGAAGTGGAAAAAAACCATAGAGACGAAACTGAGCACTCCTTTATTTGGTCAAGTTTCAAAGAGCTACTACAAACCATGTTGGATTTAGAGTTCCAAATTCATCAATCTATATAGGAGAGAACAGAGTGAAACACAATATAAATTTGCTACTGTAGAAGAACGCTTAAAATTAGAAGAACACAATTTGGTGAGCCAAGTGGGATTTATATACTGATCATTACCACCAAGTATCATCAAGATTGGGTGAAAAAATATTTGCTGGTATTTCGGAAACTCGTTATTTCTTAGAAGCTTGGCAACCCCTCTCAATGAAAGTGCTTTTCCACAGTCTGTGCCTAGGGCTACTTGAAGAGGAAACAAACCATAGAGACAAAACTGAGAACTCCTTTATTTTGTCAAGTTTCAAAGAGCGACTATAAACCATGTTGGATTTAGAGTTCCAAATTCATCTATCTATATAGGAGAAAACAGAGGGAAACCTAAATATAAAAACGACTACTGTAGACGAACGCTTCAACCTAGAAGAACAAAATTTGGTGAGCCAAGTGGGATTTGTGTACTGATCATTACCACCAAGTATCATCAAGACTGGGTGAAAAAATATTTGCTGGTATTTCGGAAACTCGTTATTTCTTAGAAGCTTGGCAACCCCTCTCAATGAAAGTGCTTTTCCACAGTTTCTGCTTAGGGCTACTTGAAGACGAAACAAATAATAGAGACAAAACTTATAATTCCTTTATTTTGTCAAGTTTAAAAAGCTACTACAAACCATGTTGGATTTAGAGTTCCAAATTCATCTATCTATATAGGAGACAACAGAGTGAAACATAATATAAAAATTGCAACTGTAGACGAACGCTTAAAGCTAGAAGAACACAATTTGGTGAAACTCAGGGGGATTTATGTACTGATCATTACCACCAAGTATCATCAAGATTGGGTGAAAAAATATTTCCTGGTGTTTCGGTAACTCGTTATTTCTTGGAAGCTTGGCAACTCCTCTCAATGAAAGTGCTTTTCCACAGTCTGTGCCTAGGGCTACTTGAAGAGGAAGCAAACCATAGAGACAAAAGTGAGAACTCCTTTATTTTGTCAAGTTTCAAAGAGCTACTAGAAACCATGTTGGATTTAGAGTTCCAAATTCATCTATCTATATAAGAGAGAAAGAAGGAAACCTAAAAATAAAAACTGCTACTGTAAACGAACGCTTCAACCTAGAAGAACAAAATTTGGTGAGCCAAGTGGGATTTGTGTACCGATCATTACCACCATGTATCATCAAGATTGGGTGAAAAAATATTTGCTGGTATTTCAGAAACTCGTAATATCTTGGAAGCTTGGCAACCCCTTTCAATGAAAGTGCTTTTCCACAGTTTCTGCTTATGGCTACATGAAGAGGAAACAAATAATTGAGACAAAACTTATTATTCCTTTATTTTGTCAAGTTTCAAAAGCTAATACAAACCATGTTGGATTTAGAGTTCCAAATTCATCTATCTATATAGGAGGGAACAGAGGGAAACTTAAAATATAAACTGCTACTGTAAAAGAACGCTTCAACCTAGAAGAACAAAATTTGGTGAGTCAAGTGGGATTTTTGTACCGATCATTACAACCAAGTATCATCAAGATTGGGTGAAAATATTTTTGCTGGTATTTCGGAAAATCGTTATTTTTTGGAAGCTTGGCAACCCCTTTCAATGAAAATGCTTTTCCACAATCTCTGCTTAGGGCTAATTGAAGAGGAAAAAAATCATAGAGACAAAACTAAGAATTCCTATTATTTTGTCAAGTTTCAAAGAGCTACTACAAACCATGTTGGATTTAGAGTTCCAAATTCATCAATCTATATAGGAGAGAACAGATTAAAAAATAAAAATAAAAACTGCTGCAGTAAACGAACGCTTCCACCTAGAAGAACAAAATTTGGGGAGCCAAATGGGATTTGTGTACTTGTCATTACCACCACGTATCAACAAGATTGGGTGAAAAAATATTTGCTGGTATTTCAGAACTCGTAATTTATTGGAAGCTTGGCAACCTCTTTTAATGAAAGTGCTTTTCCACAGTCTCTGCTTAGGGCTACTTGAAGAAAAAACAAACCATAGAGACAAAACTGAGAACTACTTTTTTTTGTCAAGTTTCAAAGAGCTACTACAAACCATATTGGATTTAGAGTTCCAAATTCATCTATCTATATAGGAGAGAACAGAGGGAAACATAAATATAAAAATGACTACTGTAGACGAACGCTTCAACCTAGAAGAACAGAATTTGCTGAGCCATGTGGGAATTTTTACTTGTCATTACCACCAAGTATCATCAAGATTGGGTGAAAAAATGTATGCTGGTATTTCGGAAACTCGTAATTTGTTGTAAGCTTTGCAACCCATTTCAATGAAAGTGCTTTTCCACAGTCTGTGCCTAGGGCTAATTGAACAGGAAACAAATTATAGAGACAAATCTGAGAACTCCTTTATTTTGTCAAGTTTCAAAGAGCTACTACAAACCATGTTGGATTTAGAGTTCCAAGTTCATCTGTCTACATAGAAGAGAACAGAGTGAAACCTAAACATAAAAACTGCTACTGTAGATGAACGCATCAACCTAGAAAAACAAAATTTGGTGAGCCAAGTGGGATTTGTGTACCGATCATTACCACCACGTATCATCAAGATTTTGTGAAAAAATATTTGCTGGTGTTTTGGAAACTCGTAATCTCTTGGAAGCATGGCATCCTCTTTCAATGAATGTGCTTTTCCACAGTCTCCGCTTTGGGCTACTTGAAGACGAAACAAATCATAGAGACAAAAGTGAATACTCCTTTATTTTGTCAAGTTTCAAAGAGCTACTACAAACCATGTTGGATTTAGAGTTCCAAATTCATCTATCAATATAGGAGAGAACAGAGGGAAACCTAAAAATATAAACTGCTACTGTAAACGAACGCTTCAACCTAGAAGAACAAAATTTGGTGAGCCCAGTGGTATTTGTGTACTGATTATTACCACCAAGTATCATAAAGATTGGGTGAAAAAGTATTTGCTTGTATTTCGGAAACTCGTTATTTCTTGGAAGCTTGGCAACCGCTTTCAATGAAAGAGCTTTTCCACAGTCTGAGCCTAGGGCTACTTGAAAAGGACACAAACCATAGAGACAAAACTGAGAACTACTTTATTTTGTCAAGTTTCAAAAAGCTACTACAAACGACGTTGTATTTAGAGTTCCAAATTCATCTATCTATATAAGAGAGAACAGAGTGAAACGTACATATAAATCTGCTACTGTAGACGAACGCTTAAAACTAGAAGAACACAATTTGGTGAGCCAAGTGGGATATATGTACTGATCATTACCACCAAGTATCATCAAGATTGGGTGAAAAAATATTTGCTGGTATTTCGAAAACTCGTTATTTCTTCGAAGCTTGGCAACCCCTCTCCATGAAAGTGCTTTTCCACAGTCTGCGCCTAGGGCTATTTGAAGAGGAAACAAACCATAGAGACAAAACTGAGAACTCCTTTAGTTTGTCAAGTTTCAAAGTGCTACTACAAACCATGTTGGATTTAGAGTTCCAAATCCATCTATCTATATAGGAGAGAACAGATTGAAACCTAAATATAAAAACTTCTACTGTAGACAAACGCTTCAACCTAGATGAACAAAATTTGGTGAGCCAAGTGGGATTTGTGTACTTGTCATTACCACCACGTATCATCTAGATTGGGTGAAAAAAATAATTGCAGGTATTTCAGAAACTCGTAATTTCTTGGAAGCTTTGCAACCCCTTTCAATGAAAGTGCTTTTTCACAATCTGTGCCTAGGGCTACTTGAACAGGAAACAAACCATAGAGACAAAACTGAGAACTACTTTATTTTGTCATGTTTCAAAGAGCTACTACAAACCATGTTGGATTATAGTTCCAAATTGATCTATCTATATGAGAGAACAGAGTGAAACCTACATATAAAAACTGCTACTGTAGACGTACGCTTCAACCTAGAAGAACACAATTTAGTGAGCCAAGTGTGGTTTGTTTACTGAATATTACCACCACGTAAAATCAAGATTTGGTGAACAAATATATGCTGGTATTTGGGAAACTCGTTATTTCTTAGAAGCTTGTCAACCCCTCTCAATGAAAGTGCTTTTCCACAGTCTGTGCCTGGGCTACTTGAAGAGGAAACAAACCATCGAGACAAAACTGAGAACTCCATTAGTTTGTCAAGTTTCAAAGATCTACTACAAACCATGTTGGATTTAGAGTTCCAAATTCATGTATATATATAGGAGAGAACAGATTGAAACCTAAATATAAAAACTGCTACTGTAGACGAACACTTCAACCTAGAAGAAAAAAATTTGGTGAGCCAAGTGGGATTTGTGTACTGATCATTACCACCACGTGTCATCAAGTTTGGGTGAAAAAATATTTTCTGGTATTTCGGAAACTCGTTATTTCTTAGAAGCTTGGAAACCCCTCTCAATTAAAGTGCTTTTCCATAGTCTCTGCTTAGGTCTACTTGAAGAGGAAACAAATTATAGAGAAAAAACTGAGAACTCCTTTATTTTGTCAAGTTTCAAAGAGCTACTACAAACCATGTTGGATTTAGTGTTCCAAACTCATCTATCTATATATTGGAGAACAGAGGGACACCTAAAAATATAAACTGCTAGAGTAAACGAACGCTTCAATTTAGAAAAAAAAATTTGGTGAGTCAAGTGAGATTTATGTACTGATCATTACCACCAAGTATCATCAAGGTTGTGTGAAAAAATATTTGCTGGTATTTCGGAAACTCGTTATTTCTTGGAAGCTTGGCAACCCCTTTTAATGAGAGTGCTTTTCCACAGCCTGTGCCTAGGCCTACTTGAAGAGGAAACAAACTATAGAGACAAAACTGAGACCTACTTTATTTTGTCAAGTTTCAAAGAGCTACTACAAACCATGTTGGATTTACTGTTCCAAATTCATCTATCTACATAGGAGAGAACACAGGGAAACCTAAATATAAAAACTGCTACTGTAGACGAACGCTTCAACATATCAGAACAAAATTTGGTGAGCCAGGTGGGATTTGTGTACTGATCATTACTACCAAGTATCATTAAGACTGGGTGAAAAAATATTTGCTGGTATTTCGGAAACTTGTTATTTCTTAGGAGCTTGGCAACGCCTCTCAATAAAAGTGCTTTTCCACAGTGTGTGCGTAGGGCTATTTGAAGAGGAAACAAACCATAGAGACAAAACCGAGATCTCCTTCATTTTGCCAAGTTTCAAAGAGCTACTACAAACCATGTTGGGTTTAGAGTTCCAAATTCATCTATCTATATAGGAGAGAACAGAGGGAAACCTAAAAATATAAACTGCTACTGTAAACGAACGCTTCAAATAAGAAGAAAAAATTTGGTGAGTCAAGTGAAATTTGTGTACGGATCATTACCACCAAGTATCACCAAGATTGTGTTAAAAAATATTTGCTGGTATTTCAGAAACTCGTTATTTCTTGGAAGCATTGCAACCCCTTTCATTGAGAGTGCTTTTCCACAGTCTGTGCCTAGGGCTACTTGAAGAGGAAACAAACTATAGAGACAAGACTAAGAACTACTTTATTTTGTCAAGTTTCAAAGAGCTACAACAAACCATGTTGGATTTAGAGTTCCAAATTCATCTATCTATATAGGAGAGAACAGAGTGAAACCAAAATATAAAAACTGCTACTGTAGACGAACACTTAAACCTAGAAGAACAAAATTTGGTGAGCCCAGTGGCTTGTGTGTACTGATTATTACCACCATGTATCATCAAGATTGAGTGAAAAAGTATTTGCTGGTATTTCGGAAACTCGTTAATTCTTAGAAGCTAGGCAACCCCTCTCAATGAAAGTGCTTTTCCACAGTCTGTGCCTAGGGCTACTTGAAAAGGAAAAAAACCATAGAGACAAAACTGAGAACTACTTTATTTTGTCAAGTTTCAAAGAGCTACTACTAACCATGTTGGATTTAGAGTTCCAAATTCATCTATCTATATAGGAGACAACAGAGTGAAACATAATATAAAAATTGCTACTGTAGACGAACGCTTAAAACTAGAAGAGCACAATTTGGTGAGCCAAGTGGGATATATGTACTGATCATTACCACCAAGTATCATCAAGATTGGGTGAAAAAATTTTTCCTGGTATTTCAGAAACTCATTATTTCTTGGAAGCTTGGGAACTCCTTTCAATGAAAGTGCTTTTCCACAGTCTGTGCCTAGGGCTACTTGAAGAGGAAACAAACCATAGAGACAAAACTGAGAACTACTTTATTTTGTCATGTTTCAAAGAGCTACTACAACCATGTTGGATTTAGAGTTCCAAATTGATCAATCTATATGAGACAACTCAGTGAAACCTACATATAAAAACTGCTACTGTAGACGTACGCTTCAACCTAGAAGAACACAATTTGGTGAGCCCAGTGGGATTTGTTTACTGATCATTACCTCCACGTATCATCAAGATTGGGTGAAAAAATATTTGCTGGTATTTCGGAAACTCGTAATCTCTTGGAAGCTTCGCATCCCCTTTCAATGAAAGTGCTTTTCCACAGTCTCTGCTTAGGGCTACTTGAAGATGAAACAAATCATAGAGACAAAACCGAGAACTACTATATTTTGTCAAGTTTCAAAGAGCTACTACATACCATGTTGGATTTATAGTTCCAAATTCATCTATCCATATAGGAGAGAACAGAGGGAAACCTAAAAATATAAACTGCTACTGGAAACGATCGCTTCAACCTAGAAGAACAAAATTTGGTGAGCCCAGTGGGATTTGTGTACTGATTATTACCACGAAGTATCATGAAGATTGGGTAAAAAAGTATTTGCTGGTATTTCAGAAACTCGTTATTTCTTGGAAGCTTGGCAACCCCTCTCAATGAAAGTGCTTTTTCACAGTCTGTGCCTAGGGCTACTTGAAGAGTAACAAACCATAGAGACAAACTGAGAAGTACTTTTATTTTGTCAAGTTTCAAAGGGCGACTAAAAACCATGTTGGATTTAGAGTTCCAAATTCATCTATCTATGTAGGAGAGAACAGAGGGAAACCTAAATATAAAAACGACTACTGTAGATGAACGCTTCAACCTAGAAGAACGAAATTTGGTGGGCCAAGTGGGATTTGTGTACTTGTCATTAGCACCAAGTATCATCAAGATTGGGTCAAAAAATATTTCCTGGTATTTCGGAAACTCGTAATTTCTTGGAAGCTTGGCAACCCCTTTCAATGAAAGTGCTTTTGAACAGTATCTGCTTAGGGCTACTTGAAGAGGAAACGAACCATAGAGACAAAACTGAGAACTCCTTTATTTTGTCAAGTTTCAAAGAGTTACTACAAACCATGATGGATTTAGAGTTCCAAATTCATCTATCTATATAGGAGAGAACAGAGTGAAACCAAAAATATAAACTGCTACAGTAAACGAATGCTTCCACCTAGAAGAACAAAATTTGGTGAGTCAAGTGGGATTTGTGTACTTGTCATTTCCACCAAGTATCATCAAGATGGGGTGAAAAAATATTTGCTGGTATTTCGGAAACTCGTTATTTCTTAGAAGCTTGGCAACCACTCTCAATGAAATTGCTTTTCCACAGTCTCTGCCCAGGGCTACTTGAAGAGAAAATAAACCATAGAGACAAAACTGAGAACTACTTTATTTTGTCATGTTCAAAGAGCTACTACTAACCATGTTGGATTTAGAGTTCCAAATTCATCTATCTTTATAGGAGAGAACAGAGGGATACCTAAAAATATAAACTGCTACTGTAAAAGAACGCTTCCACCTAGAAGAACAAAATTTGGTGAGTCAAGTGGGATTTGTGTACCGATCATTACCACCAAGTATCATCAAGATGGGGTGAAAAAATATTTGCTGGTATTTTGGAAACTCGTTATTTCTTGGAAGCTTGGCCATCCCTTTCAATGAAAGTACTTTTGCACAGTCTCTAATTAAGGCTACTAAAGAGGAAACAAATCATAGATACAAAACTGAGAACTACGTTTTTTTGTCAAGTTTCAAAGAGCAACTGCAAACCATGTTGGATTTAGGGTTCCAAATTCATCTATCTATATAGGAGAGAATAGAGGGAAAGCTAAATATAAAAAGGACTACTGTAGACGAACGCTTCAACCTAGAAGAACAAAATTTGGTGAGCCACGTGGGATTTGTGTCCTGACCATTACCACCAAGTATCATCAAGATTGGGTTAAAAAAATATTCGCTGGTATTTCAGAAACTCGTTATTTCTTGGAAGCTTGGCAAGCCCTCTCAATGAAAGTGCTTTTCCACAGTCTGTGCCTAGGGCTACTTGAAGAGGAAACAAACCATAGAGACAAAACTGAGAACTCCTTTATTTTGTCAAGTTTCAAATAGCTACTACAAACCATGTTGGATTTAGAGTTCCAAATTCATCTATCTATATAGGAGAGAACAGAGTGAAACCAAAAATAAAAACTGCAACTGTAAACGAATGCTTCAACCTAGAAGAACTGAATTTGTTGAGCCAAGAGGGATTTGTTTACTTGTCATTTCCACCACGTTTCTTCAAGATTGGGTGAAAAAATATTTGCTGGTATTTCGGAAACTCATTATTTCTTAGAAGCATGGCAACCCCTCTCAATGAAAGTGCTTTTCCACAGTCTGTGCCTAGAGCTACTTGAAGAGGAAATAAACCATAGAGACAAAACTGAGAACTACTTTATTTTGTCAGGTTTCAATGAGCTACTACTAACCATGTTGGATTTAGAGTTCCAAATTCATCTATCTATATAAAAGAGAACAGTGTGAAACCTAAAAATATAAACTGCTATTGTAAACGAACGCTTCAACCTAGAAGAACAAAATTTGGTGAGTCAAGTGAGATTTGTGTACTTGTCATTACCACCACGTATCATCCAGATTGGGTGAAAAAACATTTGCTGGTATTTCGGAAACTAGTAATTTCTTGGAAGCTTGGCAACACCTTTCAATGAAAGTGCTTTTCCACAGTCTCTGCTTAGTGCTACTTGAAGAGGAAACAAACCATAGAGACAAACTGAGAAGTACTTTTATTTTGTCAAGTTTCAAAGGGCGACTAAAAACCATGTTGGATTTAGAGTTCCAAATTCATCTATCTATGTAGGAGAGAACAGAGGGAAACCTAAATATAAAAACGACTACTGTAGATGAACGCTTCAACCTAGAAGAACGAAATTTGGTGGGCCAAGTGGGATTTGTGTACTTGTCATTAGCACCAAGTATCATAAAGATTGGGTCAAAAAATATTTCCTGGTATTTCGGAAACTCGTAATTTCTTGGAAGCTTGGCAACCCCTTTCAATGAAAGTGCTTTTCAACAGTCTCTGCTTAGGGCTACTTGAAGAGGAAACGAACCATAGAGACAAAACTGAGAACTCCTTTATTTTGTCAAGTTTCAAAGAGTTACTACAAACCATGTTGGATTTAGAGTTCCAAATTCATCTATCTATATAGGAGAGAACAGAGGGAAACCTAAAAATATAAACTGCTATTGTAAAAGAACGCTTCCACCTAGAAGAACAAAATTTGGTGAGTCAAGTGGGATTTGTGTACCGATCATTACCACCAAGTATCATCAAGATGGGGTGAAAAAATATTTGCTGGTATTTCGGAAACTCGTTATTTCTTATAAGCTTGGCAACCCCTCTCAATGAAATTGCTTTTCCACAGTCTCTGCCCAGGGCTACTTGAAGAGGAAACAAACCATAGAGACAAAACTGAGAACTACTATTTTTGTCAAGTTTCAAAGAGCTACTACAAACCATGTTGGATTTAGAGTTCCAAATTCATCTATCTATATAGGAGAGAACAGAGTGAAACCAAAATAAAAACTGCAACTGTAAACGAATGCTTCAACCTAAAAGAACAAAATTTGTTGAGCCAAGAGGGATTTGTTTACCTGTCATTTCCACCACGTTTCATCAAGATTGGGTGAAAAAATATTTGCTATTATTTCGGAGACTCATTATTTCTTAGAAGCTTGGCAACACCTCTCAATGAAAGTGGTTTTCCACAGTCTGTGCCTAGGGCTACTTGAAGAGAAAATAAACCATAGAGACAAAACAGAGAACTACTTTATTTTGTCATGTTCAAAGAGCTACTACTAAACATGTTGGATTTAGAGTTCCAAATTCATCTATCTTTATAGGAGAGAACAGAGGGAAACCTAAAATATAACTGCTACTGTAAAAGAATGCTTCCACCTAGAAGAACAAAATTTGGTGAGTCAAGTGGGATTTGTGTACCGATCATTACCACCAAGTATCATCAAGATGGGGTGAAAAAATATTTGCTGGTATTTCGGAATCTCGTTATTTCTTGGAAGCTTGGCCATCCCTTTCAATGAAAGTACTTTTGCACAGTCTCTACTTAAGGGCTACTAAAGAGGAAACAAATCATAGATACAAAACTGAGAACTACGTTTTTTTGTCAAGTTTCAAAAGAGTAACTGCAAACCATGTTGGATTTAGGGTTCCAAATTCATCTATCTATATAGGAGAGAACAGAGGAAAAGCTAAATATAAAAACGACTACTGTAGACGAACGCTTCAACCTAGAAGAACAGAATTTGGTGAGCCAAGTGGGATTTGTGTACTGATCATTACCACCAAGTATAATCAAGATTGGGTGAAAAAATATTTACTGGTATTTCGGAAACTCGTTATTTCTTAGAAGATTGGCAACCCCTATCAATGAAAGTGCTTTTCCACAGTCTGTGCCTAGGGCTACTTGAAGAGGAAACAAACCATAGAGAAAAAACTGAGAACTACTTTATTTTGTCAAGTGTCAAAGAGCTACTACAAACCATGTTGGATTTAGAGTTCCAAATTCATCTATCTACATAGGAGAGAACAGAGGGAAACCTAAATATAAAAACGACTACTGTAGACGAACGCTTCAACCTAGAAGAACAAAATTTGGTGAGCCATGTGGGATTTGTGTAATGATCATTACCACCAAGTATAATCAAGATTGGGTGAAAAAATATTTGCTGGTATTTCGGAAACTCGTTATTTCTTAGAAGCTTGGCAACCCCTCTCAATGAAAGTGCTTTTCCACAGTGTGTGCCTAGGGCTACTTGAAGAGGAAACAAACCATAGAGACAAAACTGAGAACTACTTTATTTTGTCAGGTTTCAATGAGCTACTACTAACCATGTTGGATTTAGAGTTCCAAATTCATCTATCTATATAAAAGAGAACAGTGTGAAACCTAAAAATATAAACTGCTATTGTATACGAACGCTTCAACCTAGAAGAACGACATTTGGTGAGCCAAGTGGGATTTGTGTACTTGTCATCAGCACCACGTATCATCAAGATTGGGTCAAAAAATATTTGCTGGTATTTCGGAAACTCGTAATTTCTTGGAAATTGGCAACACTTTTCAATGAAAGTGCTTTTCCACAGTCTCTGCTTAGGGCTACTTGAAGAGGAAACGAACCATAGAGACAAAACTGAGAACTCTTTATTTTGTAAAGTTTTAAAGAGCTACTACAAACCATGTTGGATTTAGAGTTCCAAATTCATCTATCTATATAGGAGAGAACAGAGGGAAACCTAAAAATATAAACTGCTGCTGTAAAAGAACGCTTCCACCTAGAAAAACAAAATTTGGTGAGTCAAGTGGGATTTGTATACCGATCATTACCACCAAGTATCATCAAGATGGGTGAAAAAATATTTGCTGGTATTTCGGAAACTCGTTATTTCTTGGAAGCTTGGCAATCCCTCTCAATGAAAGTGCTTTTCCACAGTCTGTGCCTAGGGCTACTTGAAGGGGAAACAAACCATAGAGACAAAACTGAGAACTCTTTTATTTTGTCAAGTTTCAAAGAGCTACCACAAACCATGATGGATTTAGAGTTCCAAATTCATCTATCTATATAGGAGAGAACAGAGGGAAACCTAAATATAAAAATGACTACTGTAGATGAATACTTCAACCTAGAAGAACAAAATTTGGTGAGCCAAGTGGGATTTGTGTCCTTGTCATTACCACCAGGTATCATCAAATTGGGTGAAAAATATTTGCTGGTATTTCGGAAACTCGTAATTTATTGGAAGCTTGGCAACCCTTTTAATGAAAGTGCTTTTCCACAGTCTCTGCTTAGGGCTACTAGAAGAAAAAACAAACCATAGAGACAAAACTGAGAACTCCTTTATTTTGTCAAGTTTCAAAGAGCTACAGCAAACCATGTTGGATTTAGAGTTCCAAATTCCTCTATCTATATAGGAGAGAACACAGTGAAACCTAAAAATAAAAACTGCTACTGTAAAGGAATGCTTCAACCTAGAAGAACAAAATTTGGTGAGCCATGTGGGATTTGTGTAATGATCATTACCACCAAGTATAATCAAGATTGGGTGAAAAAATATTTGCTGGTATTTCGGAAACTCGTTATTTCTTAGAAGCATGGCAACCCTCTCAATGAAAGTGCCTTTTCCACAGTGTGTGCCTAGGGCTACTTGAAGAGGAAACAAACCATAGAGACAAAACTGAGAACTACTTTATTTTGTCAGGTTTCAATGAGCTACTACTAACCATGTTGGATTTAGAGTTCCAAATTCATCTATCTATATAAAAGAGAACAGTGTGAAACCTAAAAATATAAACTGCTATTGTATACGAACGCTTCAACCTAGAAGAACAAAATTTGGTGAGTCAAGTGAGATTTGTGTACTTGTCATTACCACCACGTATCATCCAGATTGGGTGAAAAAACATTTGCTGGTATTTCGGAAACTCGTAATTTCTTGGAAGCTTGGCAACACCTTTCAATGAAAGTGCTTTTCCACAGTCTCTGCTTAGTGCTACTTGAAGAGGAAAAAACCATAGAGACAAACTGTGAAGTGCTTTTATTTTGTCAAGTTTCAAAGGGCGACTAAAAACCATGTTGGATTTTAGAGTTCCAAATTCATCTATCTATGTAGAGAGAACAGAGGGAAACCTAAATATAAAAACAACTACTGTAGATGAACCCTTCAACCTAGAAGAACGAAATTTGGTGAGCCAAGTGGGATTTGTGTACTTGTCATTAGCACCAAGTATCATCAAGATTGGGTCAAAAAATATTTCCTGGTATTTCGGAAACTCGTAATTTCTTGGAAGCTTGGCAACCCCTTTCAATGAAAGTGCTTTTGAACAGTTCGTTTCCTACTTGAAGAGGAAACGAACCATAGAGACAAAACTGAGAACTCCTTTATTTTGTCAAGTTTCAAAGAGTTACAACAAACCATGTTGGATTTAGAGTTCCAAATTCATCTATCTATATAGTAGAGAACAGAGTGAAACCAAAAATAAAAACTGCAACTGTAAACGAATGCTTCAACCTAGAAGAACAAAATTTGTTGAGCCAAGAGGGATTTGTGTACTTGTCATTTCCACAACGTTTCATCAAGATTGGGTGAAAAAATATTTGCTAGTATTTCGGAAACTCATTATTTCTTAGAAGCTTGGCAACACCTCTCAATGAAAGTGCTTTTCCACAGTCTGTGCCTAGGGCTACTTGAAGAGGAAACAAACCATAGAGACAAAACTGAGAACTACTTTATTTTGTCAGGTTTCAATGAGCTACTACTAACCATGTTGGATTTAGAGTTCCAAATTCATCTATCTATATAAAAAGAGAACAGTGTGAAACCTAAAAATATAAACTGTTATTGCATACGAATGCTTCAACCTAGAAGAACAAAATTTGGTGAGTCAAGTGAGATTTGTGTACTTGTCATTACCACCACGTATCATCCAGATTGGGTGAAAAAACATTTGCTGGTATTTCGGAAACTCGTTATTTCTTGGAAGCTTGGCCATCCCTTTCAATGAAAGTACTTTTGCACAGTCTCTACTTAAGGCTACTAAAGAGGAAACAAACCATAGATACAAAACTGAGAACTACGTTTTTTTGTCAAGTTTCAAAGAGCAACTGCAAACCATGTTGGATTTAGGTTTTCCAAATTCATCTATCTATATAGGAGAGAACAGAGGGAAAGCTAAATATAAAAACGACTACTGTAGACGAACGCTTCAACCTAGAAGAACGACATTTGGTGAGCCAAGTGGGATTTGTTTACTTGTCATCAGCACCACGTATCATCAAGATTGGGTGAAAAAATAATTGCTTGTATTTCGGAAACTCGTAATTTATTGGAAGATTGGCAACCCCTTTTAATGAAAGTGCTTTTCCACAGTCTCTGCTTAGGGCTACTTGAAGAAAAAACAAACCACAGAGACAAAACTGAGAACTACTTTTTTTTTGTCAAGTTTCAAAGAGCTACTACAAACCATGTTGGATTTAGAGTTCCAAATTCATCTATCTATATAGGAGAGAACAGAGGGAAACCTAAATATAAAAACGACTACTGTAGACGAACGCTTCAACCTAGAAGAACAAAATTTGGTGAGCCAAGTGGGATTTGTGTCCTTGTGATTACCACCACGTATCATCAAGATTGGGTGAAAAATATTTGCTGGTATTTCGGAAACTCGCAATTTATTGGAAGCTTGGCAACCCCTTTTAATGAAAGTGCTTTTCCACAGTCTCTGCTTAGGGCTACTAGAAGAAAAAACAAACCATAGAGACAAAACTGAGAACTACCTTTTTTTTTCAAGTTTCAAAGAGCGACTACAAGCCATGTTGGATTTAGAGTTCCAAATTCATCTATCTATATAGGAGAGAACAGAGGGAAACCTAAATATAAAAACGAATACTGTAGATGAACGCTTCAACCTAGAAGAACGACATTTGGTGAGCCAAGTGGGATTTGTGTACTTGTCATCAGCACCACGTATCATCAAGATTGGGTCAAAAAATATTTGCTGGTATTTCGGAAACTCGTAATTTCTTGGAAATTGGCAACACTTTTCAATGAAAGTGCTTTTCCACAGTCTCTGCTTAGGGCTACTTGAAGAGGAAACGAACCATAGAGACAAAACTGAGAACTCTTTATTTTGTAAAGTTTTAAAGAGCTACTACAAACCATGTTGGATTTAGAGTTCCAAATTCATCTATCTATATAGGAGAGAACAGAGGGAAACCTAAAAATATAAACTGCTGCTGTAAAAGAACGCTTCCACCTAGAAAAACAAAATTTGGTGAGTCAAGTGGGATTTGTATACCGATCATTACCACCAAGTATCATCAAGATGGGGTGAAAAAATATTTGCTGGTATTTCGGAAACTCGTAATTTCTTGGAAATTGGCAACCCTTTTCAATAAAAGTGCTTTTCCACAGTCTCTGCTTAGGGCTACTTGAAGAGGAAACGAACCATAGAGACAAAACTGAGAACTTCTTTATTTTGTAAAGTTTTAAAGAGCTACTACAAACCATGTTGGATTTAGAGTTCCAAATTCATCTATCTATATAGGAGAGAACAGAGGGAAACCTAAATATAAAAACGACTACTGTAGACGAATACTTCAACCTAGAAGAACAAAATTTGGTGAGACAAGTGGGATTTGTGTCCTTGTCATTACCACCACGTATCATCAAATTGGGTGAAAAATATTTGCTGGTATTTTGAAAACTCGTTATTTCTTGGAAGCTTGGCAATCCCGCTCAATGAAAGTGCTTTTCCACAGTCTGTGCCTAGTGCTACTTGAAGGGGAAACAAACCATAGAGACAAAACTGAGAACTCTTTTATTTTGTCAAGTTTCAAAGAGCTACCACAAACCATGTTGGATTTAGAGTTCCAAATTCATCTATCTCTATAGGAGAGAACAGAGGGAAACCTAAATATAAAAACGAATACTGTAGATGAACGCTTCAACCTAGAAGAACGACATTTGGTGAGCCAAGTGGGATTTGTGTACTTGTCATCAGCACCACGTATCATCAAGATTGGGTGAAAAAAATATTTGCTGGTATTTCGGAAACTCGTAATTTCTAGGAAATTGGCAACCCTTTTCAATGAAAGTGCTTTTCCACAGTCTGTGCCTAGGGCTACTTGAAGGGGAAACAAACCATAGAGACAAAACTGAGGACACTTTTATTTTTTCAAGTTTCAAAGAGCTACTACAAACCATGTTGGATTTAGAGTTCCAAATTCATCTATCTATATAGGAGAGAACAGAGGGAAACCTAAAAATAAAAACTGCTACTGTAAAGGAACGCTTCCACCTAGAAGAACAAAATTTGGTGAGCCAAGTGGGATTCGTGTACTGAGCATTACCACCAAGTATAATCAAGATTGGGTGAAAAAAATATTTGCTGGTATTTCGGAAACTCGTTATTTCTTAGAAGCTTGGCAACCCCTCTCAATGAAAGTGCTTTTGCACAGTCTGTGCCTAGGGCTACTTGAAGAGGAAACAAACCATAGAGACAAAACTGAGAACTATTTTATTTTGTCAAGTTTCAAAGAGCTACTACAAACCATGTTGGATTTAGAGTTCCAAATTCATCTATCTATATAGGAGAGAACAGAGGGAAACATAAATATAAAAACGACTACTGTAGACGAACGCTTCAACCTAGAAGAACAAAATTTGGTGAGCCAAGTGGGATTTGTGTCCTTGTCATTACCACCACGTATCATCAAGATTGGGTGAAAAATATTTGCTGGTATTTCGGAAACTCCTAATTTCTTGGAAGCTTGGCAACCCTCTCAATGAAAGTGCTTTTCCACAGTCTGTGCCTAGGGCTACTTGAAGAGGAAACAAACCATAGAGACAAAACTGAGAAGTACTTTATTTTGTCAGGTTTCAATGAGCTACTACTAACCATGTTGGATTTAGAGTTCCAAATTCATCTATCCATATAAAAGAGAACAGTGTGAAACCTAAAAATATAAACTGCTATTGTATACGAACGCTTCAACCTAGAAGAACGACATTTGGTGAGCCAAGTGGGATTTGTGTACTTGTCATCAGCACCACGTATCATCAAGATTGGGTCAAAAAATATTTGCTGGTATTTCGGAAACTCGTAATTTCTTGGAAATTGGCAACCCTCTTCAATGAAAGTGCTTTTCCACAGTCTCTGCTTAGGGCTACTTGAAGAGGAAACGAACCATAGACACAAAACTGAGAACTTCTTTATTTTGTAAAGTTTTAAAGAGCTACTACAAACCATGTTGGATTTAGAGTTCCAAATTCATCTATCTATATAGGAGAGAACAGAGGGAAACCTAAAAATATAAACTGCTGCTGTAAAAGAACGCTTCCACCTAGAAAAACAAAATTTGGTGAGTCAAGTGGGATTTGTGTACCGATCATTACCACCAAGTATCATCAAGATGGGGTGAAAAAATATTTGCTGGTATTTCGGAAACTCGTTATTTCTTGGAAGCTTGGCAATCCCTCTCAATGAAAGTGCTTTTCCACAGTCTGTGCCTAGGGCTACTTGAAGGGGAAACAAACCATAGAGACAAAACTGAGAACTCTTTTATTTTGTCAAGTTTCAAAGAGCTACCACAAACCATGTTGGATTTAGAGTTCCAAATTCATCTATCTATATAGGAGAGAACAGTGTGAAACCTAAAAATATAAACTGCTACTGTAAAGGAACGCTTCAACCTAGAAGAACAAAATTTGGTGAGCCAAGTGGGATTCGTGTACTGAGCATTACCACCAAGTATAATCAAGATTGGGTGAAAAAATATTTGCTGGTATTTCGGAAACTCGTTATTTCTTAGAAGCTTGGCAACCCCTCTCAATGAAAGTGCTTTTCCACAGTCTTTGCCTAGGGCTACTTGAAGAGGAAACAAACCATAGAGACAAAAATGAGAACTCCTTTATTTTGTCAAGTTTCAAAGAGCTACTACAAACCATGTTGGATTTAGAGTTCCAAATTCATCTATCTATATAGGAGAGAACAGAGGGAAACCTAAATATAAAAACGACTACTGTAGACGAATACTTCAACCTAGAAGAACAAAATTTGGTGAGCCAAGTGGGATTTGTGTCCTTGTCATTACCACCACGTATCATCAAATTGGGTGAAAAATATTTGCTGGTATTTCGGAAACTCGTAATTTATTGGAAGCTTGGCAACCCCTTTTAATGAAAGTGCTTTTCCACAGTCTCTGCTTAGGGCTACTAGAAGAAAAAACAAACCATAGAGACAAAACTGAGAACCACCTTTTTTTTTCAAGTTTCAAAGAGCGAGTACAAACCATGTTGGATTTAGAGTTCCAAATTCATCTATCTATATAGGAGAGAACAGAGGGAAACCTAAAAATATAAACTGCTGCTGTAAAAGAACGCTTCCACCTAGAAAAACAAAATTTGGTGAGTCAAGTGGGATTTGTGTACCGATCATTACCACCAAGTATCATCAACATGGGGTGAAAAAATATTTGCTGGTATTTCGGAAACTCGTTATTTCTTGGAAGCTTGGCATCCCTCTCAATGAAAGTGCTTTTCCACAGTCTGTGCCTAGGGCTACTTGAAGGGGAAACAAACCATAGAGACAAAACTGAGAACTACTTTATTTTGTCAAGTTTCAAAGAGCTACTACAAACCATGTTGGATTTAGAGTTCCAAATTCATCTATCTATATAGAAGACAACAGAGTGAAACCTACATATAAAAACTGCTACTGTAGACGAACGCTTCAACCTAGAAGGACACAATTTGGTCAGCCAAGTGGGTTTTGTGTTCCGATCATTACAACCATGTATCATCAAGATTGGGTGAAAAAATATTTGCTGGTATTTCGGAAACTCATAATTTATTGGAAGCTTGGCAACCCCTCTCAATGAAAGTGCTTTTCCACAGTCTCTGCTTTGGGCTACTTGAGGAAAAAACAAACCATAGAGAGAAAACTGAGAACTACCTTTTTTTTTCAAGTTTCAAAGAGCGACGACAAACCATGTTGGATTTAGAGTTACAAATTCATCTATCTATATAGGAGAGAACAGAGGGAAACCTAAATATAAAAAAGACTACTGTAGACGAAAGCTTCAACCTAGAAGAACAAAATTTGGTGAGCTAAGTTGGATATGTGTACTTGTCATTAGCAACACGTATCATCAAGATTGGGTGAAAAAATATTTGCTGGTATTTCGAAAACTCGTTATTTCTTAGAAGCTTGGCAATCCCTCTCAATGAAAGTGCTTTTCCAGAGTCTCTGCTTAGGGCTACTTGAAGAGGCAAAAAACCATAGAGACAAAACTGAGAACTACTTTTTTTTTGTCAAGTTTCAAAGAGCTACTACACACCATGTTGGATTTATAGTTCCAAATTCATCTATCTATATAGAGGAGAACACAGTGAAACCTAAAAATAAAAAATGCTATTGTAAACGAATGCTTCAACCTAGAAGATCAAAATTTGTTGAGCCAAGAGGGATTTGTGTACTTGTCATTATCACCACGTTTCATCAAGATTGGGTGAAAATATATTTGCTGGTATTTCGAAAACTCGTTATTTCTTAGAAGCTTGGCAATCCCTCTCAATGAAAGTGCTTTTCCACAGTCTGTGCCTAGGGCTACTTGAAGGGGAAACAAACCATACAGACAAAACTGAGAACTCTTTTATTTTGTCAAGTTTCAAAGAGCTACAACAAACCATGTTGGATTGAGTTCCATATTCATCTATCTATATAGGAGAGAACAGAGGGAAACCTAAAAGTAAAAACTGCTACTGTAAAGGAACGCTTCAACCTAGAAGAACAAAATTTGGTGAGCCAAGGGGGAGTTGTGTACTGATCATTACCGCTAAGTATCATCAAGATTGGGTGAAAAAATATTTGCTGATATTTCGGAAAGTCGTTATTTATTAGAAGCTTGGCAACCCCTCTCAATGAAAGTGCTTTTAAGAGTCTGTGCCTAGGGCTACTTGAAGAGGCAACAAACCATAGAGACAAAACTGAGAACTATATTTTGTCATGTTTTAAGAGCTACTACAAAACATGTTGGATTTAGAGTTCCAAATTCATCTATCTATATAGAAGAGAACACAGTGAAACCTAAAAATAAAAACTGCTATTGTAAACGAATTCTTCAACCTAGAAGAACAAAATTTGTTGAGCCAATTGGGATTTGTGTACTTGTCATTACCACCACGTTTCATCAAGATTGGGTGAAAAATATTTGCTGGAATTTCGGAAACTCGTTATTTCTTAGAAGCTTGGCAACCCCTCTCAATGAAAGTGCTTTTCCACAGTCTGTGCCTAGGGCTACTTGAAGGGGAAACAAACCATAGAGACAAAACTGAGAACTCTTTTATTTTGTCAAGTTTCAAAGAGCTACTACAAACCATGTTGGATTTAGAGTTCCAAATTCATCTATCTATATAGGAGAGAACAGAGGGAATCCTAAAAATAAAAACTGCTACTGTAAAGGAACGCTTCAACCTAGAAGAACAAAATTTGGTGAGCCAAGTGGGGATTTGTGTACCGATCTTTACCATGACGTATCATCAAGATTGGGTGAAAAAATATTTGCTGGTATTTCGGAAGCTCGTAATTTCTTGGAAGCTTGGCAACTCCTTTCAATGAAAGTGCTTTTCCACAGTCTCTGCTTAAGGCTACTTGAAGAGGAAACAAACCATTGAGACAAACCTGAGAACTACTTTTTTTTTTCAAGTTTCAAGGAGCTACTACAAACCATGTTGGATTTAGAGTTCCAAATTCATCTATCTATATAGGAGAGAACAGAGTGCAACCTAAACATAAAAACTGCTACTGTAGACGAACGCTTCAACCTAGAAGAACAAAATTTGGTGAACCAAGTGGGATTTGTGTACTGATCATTACAACCAAGTATCATCGAGATTGGGTGAAAAGTATTTGCTGGTATTTCGGAAACTCATTATTTCTTAGTAGCTTGGCAACCCCTCTCAATGAAAGTGCTTTTCCACAGTCTGTGCCTAGGGCTACTTGAAGAGGAAATAAACCATAGAGACAAAACTGAGAACTATTTTATTTTGTCAAGTTTCAAAGAGCTACTACAAACCATGTTGGATTTAGAGTTCCAAATTCATCTATCTATATAGGAGAGAACAGAGGGAAATATAAATATAAAAACGACTACTGTAGACGAACGCTTCAACCTAGAAGAACAAAATTTGGTGAGCCAAGTGGGATTTGTGTCCTTGTCATTACCACCACGTATCATCAAGATTGGGTGAAAAATATTTCCTGGTATTTCGGAAACTCGTAATTTCTTGGAAGCTTGGCAACCCTCTCAATGAAAGTGCTTTTCCACAGTCTGTGCCTAGGGCTACTTGAAGAGAAAACAAACCATAGAGACAAAACTGAGAACTACTTTATTTTGTCGGGTTTCAATGAGCTACTACTAACCATGTTGGATTTAGAGTTCCAAATTCATCTCTCTATATAAAAGAGAACAGTGTGAAACCTAAAAATATAAACTGCTATTGTATACGAACGCTTCAACCTAGAAGAACAAAATTTGGTGAGTCAAGTGAGATTTGTGTACTTGTCATTACCACCACGTATCATCCAGATTGGGTGAAAAAACATTTGCTGGTATTTCGGAAACTCGTAATTTCTTGGAAGCTTGGCAACACCGTTCAATGAAAGTGCTTTTCCACAGTCTCTGCTTAGTGCTACTTGAAGAGGAAACAAACCATAGAGACAAACTGAGAAGTACTTTTATTTTGTCAAGTTTCAAAGGGCGACTAAAAACCATGTTGGATTTAGAGTTCCAAATTCATCTATCTATGTAGGAGAGAACAGAGAGAAACCTAAATATAAAAACGACTACTGTAGATGAACGCTTCAACCTAGAAGAACGAAATTTGGTGGGCCAAGTGGGATTTGTGTACTTGTCATTAGCACCAAGTATCATCAAGATTGGGTCAAAAAATATTTGCTGGTATTTCGGAAACTCGTAATTTCTTGGAAGCTTGGCAACCCCTTTCAATGAAAGTGCTTTTGAACAGTCTCTGCTTAGGGCTACTTGAAGAGGAAACGAACCATAGAGACAAAACTGAGAACTCATTTATTTTGTCAAGTTTCAAAGAGTTACTACAAACCATGTTGGATTTAGAGTTCCAAATTCATCTATCTATATAGGAGAGAACAGAGGGAAACCTAAAAATATAAACTGCTGCTGTAAAAGAACGCTTCCACCTAGAAAAACAAAATTTGGTGAGTCAAGTGGGATTTGTGTACCGATCATTACCACCAAGTATCATCAAGATGGGTGAAAAAATATTTGCTGGTATTTTGAAAACTCGTTATTTCTTGGAAGCTTGGCAATCCCGCTCAATGAAAGTGCTTTTCCACAGTCTGTGCCTAGTGCTACTTGAAGGGGAAACAAACCATAGAGACAAAACTGAGAACTCTTTTATTTTGTCAAGTTTCAAAGAGCTACCACAAACCATGTTGGATTTAGAGTTCCAAATTTATCTATCTATATAGGAGAGAACAGAGGGAAACCTAAAAATAAAAACGGCTACTGTAAAGGAACCCTTCAACCTAGAAGAACAAAATTTGGTGAGCCAAGTGGGATTCGTGTACTGATCATTACCACCAAGTATAATCAAGATTGGGTGAAAAAATATTTGCTGGTATTTCGGAAACTCGTTATTTCTTAGAAGCTTGGCAACCCCTCTCAATGAAAGTGCTTTTCCACAGTCTGTGCCTAGGGCTACTTGAAGAGGAAACAAACCATAGAGACAAAACTGAGAACTACTTTATTTTGTCAAGTTTCAAAGAGCTACTAGAAACCATGTTGGATTTAGAGTTCCAAATTCATCTATCTATATAGGAGAGAACAGAGGGAAACCTAAATATAAAAACGAATACTGTAGATGAACGCTTCAACCTAGAAGAACGACATTTGGTGAGCCAAGTGGGATTTGTGTACTTGTCATCAGCACCACGTATCATCAAGATTGGGTGAAAAAATATTTGCTGGTATTTCGGAAACTCGTAATTTCTAGGAAATTGGCAACCCTTTTCAATGGAAGTGCTTTTCCACAGTCTGTGCCTAGGGCTACTTGAAGGGGAAACAAACCATAGAGACAAAACTGAGGACTCTTTTATTTTTTCAAGTTTCAAAGAGCTACTACAAACCATGTTGGATTTAGAGTTCCAAATTCATCTATCTATATAGGAGAGAACAGAGAGAAACCTAAAAATAAAAACTGCTACTGTAAAGGAACGCTTCCACCAAGAAGAACAAAATTTGGTGAGCCAAGTGGGATTCGTTACTGAGCATTACCACCAAGTATAATCAAGATTGGGTGAAAAAATATTTGCTGGTATTTCGGAAACTCGTTATTTCTTAGAAGCTTGGCAACCCCTCTCAATGAAAGTGCTTTTGCACAGTCTGTGCCTAGGGCTACTTGAAGAGGATACAAACCATAGAGACAAAACTGAGAACTATTTTATTTTGTCAAGTTTCAAAGAGCTACTACAAACCATGTTGGATTTAGAGTTCCAAATTCATCTATCTATATAGGAGAGAACAGAGGGAAACATAAATATAAAAACGACTACTGTAGACGAACGCTTCAACCTAGAAGAACAAAATTTGGTGAGCCAAGTGGGATTTGTGTCCATGTCATTACCACCACGTATCATCAAGATTGGGTGAAAAATATTTGCTGGTATTTCGGAAACTCCTAATTTCTTGGAAGCTTGGCAACCCTCTCAATGAAAGTGCTTTTCCACAGTCTGTGCCTAGAGCTACTTGAAGAGGAAACAAACCATAGAGAAAAAACTGAGAAGTACTTTATTTTGTCAGGTTTCAATGAGCTACTACCAACCATGTTGGATTTAGAGTTCCAAATTCATCTATCCATATAAAAGAGAACAGTGTGAAACCTAAAAATATAAACTGCTATTGTATACGAACGCTTCAACCTAGAAGAACGACATTTGGTGAGCCAAGTGGGATTTGTGTACTTGTCATCAGCACCACGTATCATCAAGATTGGGTCAAAAAATATTTGCTGGTATTTCGGAAACTCGTAATTTCTTGGAAATTGGCAACCCTCTTCAATGAAAGTGCTTTTCCACAGTCTCTGCTTAGGGCTACTTGAAGAGGAAACGAACCATAGAGACAAAACTGAGAACTTCTTTATTTTGTAAAGTTTTAAAGAGCTACTACAAACCATGTTGGATTTAGAGTTCCAAATTCATCTATCTATATAGGAGAGAACAGAGGGAAACCTAAAAATATAAACTGCTGCTGTAAAAGAACGCTTCCACCTAGAAAAACAAAATTTGGTGAGTCAAGTGGGATTTGTGTACCGATCATTACCACCAAGTATCATCAAGATGGGGTGAAAAAATATTTGCTGGTATTTCGGAAACTCGTTATTTCATGGAAGCTTGGCAATCCCTCTCAATGAAAGTGCTTTTCCACAGTCTGTGCCTAGGGCTACTTGAAGGGGAAACAAACCATAGAGACAAAACTGAGAACTCTTTTATTTTGTCAAGTTTCAAAGAGCTACCACAAACCATGTTGGATTTAGAGTTCCAAATTCATCTATCTATATAGGAGAGAACAGTGTGAAACCTAAAAATATAAACTGCTACTGTAAAGGAACGCTTCAACCTAGAAGAACAAAATTTGGTGAGCCAAGTGGGATTCGTGTACTGATCATTACCACCAAGTATAATCAAGATTGGGTGAAAAAATATTTGCTGGTATTTCGGAAACTCGTTATTTCTTAGAAGCTTGGCAACCCCTCTCAATGAAAGTGCTTTTCCACAGTCTTTGCCTAGGGCTACTTGAAGAGGAAACAAACCATAGAGACAAAAATGAGAACTCCTTTATTTTGTCAAGTTTCAAAGAGCTACTACAAACCATGTTGGATTTAGAGTTCCAAATTCATCTATCTATATAGGAGAGAACAGAGTGAAACCTAAATATAAAAACGACTACTGTAGACGAATACTTCAACCTGGAAGAACAAAATTTGGTGAGCCAAGTGGGATTTGTGTCCTTGTCATTACCACCACGTATCATCAAATTGGGTGAAAAAATATTTGCTGGTATTTCGGAAACTCGTAATTTATTGGAAGCTTGGCAACCCCTTTTAATGAAAGTGCTTTTCCACAGTCTCTGCTTAGGGCTACTAGAAGAAAAAACAAACCATAGAGACAAAACTGAGAACCACCTTTTTTTTTCAAGTTTCAAAGAGCGAGTACAAACCATGTTGGATTTAGAGTTCCAAATTCATCTATCTATATAGGAGAGAACAGTGTGAAACCTAAAAATATAAACTGCTACTGTAAAGGAACGCTATAACCTAGAAGAACAAAATTTGGTGAGCCAAGTGGGATTCGTGTACTGATCATTACCACCAAGTATAATCAAGATTGGGTGAAAAAATATTTGCTGGTATTTCGGAAACTCGTTATTTCTTAGAAGCTTGGCAACCCCTCTCAATGAATGTGCTTTTGCACAGTCTGTGCCTAGGGCTATTTGAAGAGGAAACAAACCATAGAGACAAAAATGAGAACTCCTTTATTTTGTCAAGTTTCAAAGAGCTACTACAAACCATGTTGGATTTAGAGTTCCAAATTCATCTATCTGTATAGGAGAGAACAGAGGGAAACCTAAATATAAAAACGACTACTGTAGACGAACGCTTCAACCTAGAAGAACAAAATTTGGTGAGCCAAGTGAGATTTGTGTACTTGTCATTAGCACCACGTATCATCAAGATTGGGTGAAAAAATATTTGCTGGCATTTCGGAAACTCATTATTTCTTAGAAGCTTGGCAACCCCTCTCAATGAAAGTGCTTTTCCACAGTCTGTGCCTAGGGCTACTTGAAGAGGAAATAAACAATGGTGACAAAACTGAGAACTACTTTATTTTGTCAGGTTTCAAAGAGCTACTACTAACCATGTTGGATTTAGAGTTCCAAATTCATCTATCTATATAAAAGAGAACAGTGTGAAACCTAAAAATATAAACTGCTATTGTAAACGAACGCTTCAACCTAGAAGAACAAAATTTGGTGAGCCAAGTGAGATTTGTGTACTTGTCATTACCACCACGTATCATCCAGATTGGGTGAAAAAACATTTGCTGGTATTTCGGAAACTCGATATTTCTTGGAAGCTTGGCCATCACTTTCAATGAAAGTGCTTTTCCACACACTCTGCTTAAGGCTACTTGAAGAGGAAACAAACCATAAGGACACAACTGAGAACTGCTTTTTTTTGTCAAGTTTCAAAGAGCGACTACGAACCATGTTGGATTTAGAGTTCCAAATTCATCTATCTATATAGGAGAGAACAGAGTGCAACCTAAACATAAAAACTGCTACTGTAGACGAACGCTTCAACCTAGAAGAACAAAATTTGGTGAGCCAAGTGGGATTTGTGTACTGATCATTACCACCAAGTATCATCAAGATTGGGTGAAAAAATATTTGCTGGTATTTCGGAAACTAGTTATTTCCTAGAAGCTTGGCAACCCCTGTCAAAGAAAGTGCTTTTCCACAGTCTCTGTTTTGGGCTACTTGAAGAAAAAACAAACCATAGAGCCAAAACTGAGAACTACTTTTTTTTGTCAAGTTTCAAAGAGCTACTACAAACCATGTTGGATTTAGAGTTCCAAATTCATCTATCTATATAGGAGAGAACAGAGGGAAACCTAAATATAAAAACGACTACTGTAGACGAAAGCTTCAACCTAGAAGAACAAAATTTGGTGAGCTAAGTTGGATATGTGTACTTGTCATTAGCATCACGTATCATCAAGATTGGGTGAAAAAATATTTACTGGTATTTCGGAAACTCGTAATTTTTTGGAAGCTTGGCAACCCCTTTTAATGAAAGTGCTTTTCCACAGTCTCTGCTTAGGGCTACTTGAAGAAAAAACAAACCATAGAGACAAAACTGAGAACTACTTTTTTTTGTCAAGATTCAAAGAGCTACTGCACACCATGTTGGATTTAAAGTCCAAATTCATCTATCTATATAGGAGAGAACAGAGGAAAACCTAAATATAAAAACGACTACTGTAGACGAATGCTTCAACCTAGAAGAACAAAATTTGGTGAGCCAAGTTGGATATTTGTACTTGTCATTACCACCACGTATCATTAAGATTGGGTAAAAAAATATTTGCTGGTATTTCGGAAACTCGTTATTTCTTAGAACCTTGGCAACCTCTCTCAATGAAAGTGCTTTTCCACAGTCTGTGCATAGGGCTCCTTGAAGAGAAAACAAACCATAGAGACAAAACTGAGAACTACTTTGTCAAGTTTCAAACAACTACTACTAACCATGTTGGATTTAGAGTTCCAAATTCATCTATCTATATCGGAGAAAACAGTGTGAAACCTAAAAATATAAACTTCTACTGTAAACGAACGCTTCTACCTAGAAGAACAAAATTTGGTGAGTCAAGTGGGATTTGTGTACTTGTCATTACCACCACGTATCATCAAGATTCGGTGAAAAAATATTTGCTGGTATTTAGGAAACTCGTAATTTCTTGGAAGCATGGCAACCCCTTTCAATGAAAGTGCTTTTCCACAGTCTCTGCTTAGGGCTACTTAGAGGAAACAAACCATAGAGACAAAACTGAGAACTACTATTTTTGTCAAGTTTCAAAGAGCGACTCCAAACCATGTTGGATTTAGGGTTCCAAATTCATCTATCTATATAGGAGAGAACAGAGGGTAACCTAAAAATAAAAACTGCTACTGTAGACGAACGATTCAACCTAGAAGGACACAATTTGGTCAGCCAAGTGTGTTTTGTGTTCCGATCATTACAACCATGTATCATCAAGATTGGGTGAAAAAATATTTGCTGGTATTTCGGAAACTCGTTATTTCTTACAAGCTTGGTAACCTCTCTCAATGAAATTGGTTTTCCACAGTCTGTGCCTAGGGCTACTTGAAGAGGAAACAAACCATAGAGCAAAAACTGAGAACTACTTTTTTTTGTCAAGTTTCAAAGAGCTACTACAAACCATGTTGGATTTAGAGTTCCAAATTCATCTATCTATATAGGAGAGAACAGAGGGAAACCTAAATATAAAAACAACTACTGTAGACGAAAGCTTCAACCAAGAAGAACAAAATTTGGTGAGTTAAGTTGGATATGTGTACTTGTCATTAGCACCACGTATCATCAAGATTGGGTAAAAAAATATTTGCTGGTATTTCGGAAACTCATTATTTCTTAGAACCTTGGCAACCTCTCTCAATGAAAGTGCTTTTCCACAGTCTGTGCATAGGGCTCCTTGAAGAGAAAACAAACCATAGAGACAAAACTGAGAAATACTTTGTCAAGTTTCGAACAACTACTACTAACCATGTTGGATTTAGAGTTCCAAATTCATCTATCTATATAGGAGAGAACAGAGTGAAACCAAAAATAAAAACAGCAACTGTAAACGAACGTTTCCACCTAGAAGAACAAAATTTGGTGAGCCCAGTGGGATTTGTGTACTTGTCATTACCACCACGTATCATCAAGATTGGGTGAAAAAATAATTGCTTGTATTTCGGAATCTCGTAATTTATTGGAAGATTGGCAACCCCTTTTAATGAAAGTGCTTTTCCACAGTCTCTGCTTAGAGCTACTTGAAGAAAAAACAAACCATAGAGACAAAACTGAGAACTACTTTTTTTTTGTCAAGTTTCAAAGAGCTACTACAAACCATGTTGGATTTAGAGTTCCAAATTCATCTATCTATATAGGAGAGAACAGAGGGAAACCTAAATATAAAAAACGACTACTGTAGACGAAAGCTTCAACCTAGAAGAACAAAATTTGGTGAGCCAAGTTGGATATGTGTACTTGTCATTACCACCACGTATCATCAAGATTGGGTAAAAAATATTTGCTGGTATTTCGGAAACTCGTTATTTCTTAGAAGCTTGGCAACCTCTCTCAATAAAAGTGGTTTTCCACAGTCTGTGTCTAGGGCTACTTGAAGAGGAAACAAACCATAGAGACAAAACTGAGAACTACTTTATTTTGTCAAGTTTCAAACAGCTACTACTAAACATGTTGGATTTAGAGTTCTAAATTCATCTCTCTATATAGGAGAGAACAGTGTGAAACCTAAAAATATAAACTGCTACTGTAAACGAACGCTTCAACCTAGAAGAACAAAATTTGGTGAGTCAAGTGGAATTTGTGTACTTGTCATTACCACCACGTATCATCAAGATTCGGTGAAAAAATATTTGCTGGTATTTCCGAAACTCGTAAAGTCTTGGAAGCTTGGCAACCCCTTTCAATGAAAGTGGTTTTCCACAGTCTCTGCTTAGGGCTACTTGAAGAGGAAACAAACCATAGAGACAAAACTGAGAACTACTTTTTTTTGTCAAGTTTCAAAGAGCTACTACAAACCATGTTGGATTTAGAGTTCCAAATTCATCTATCTATATAGGAGAGAACAGAGGGAAACCTAAATATAAAAACGACTACTGTAGACGATCGCTTCAACCTAGAAGAAAAAAATTTGGTGAGCCAAGTGAGATTTGTGTACTTGTCATTAGCACCACGTATCATCAAGATTGGGTGAAAAAATATTTGCTGGTATTTCGGAATCTCGTAATTTTTTGGAAGCTTGGCGACCCCTCTCAATGAAAGTCCTTTTCCACAGTCTGTGCCTAGGGCTACTTGAAGAGGAAACAAACCATAGAGACAAAACTGAGAACTACTTTATTTTGTCAGGTTTCAAAGAGCTACTACTAACCATGTTGGATTTAGAGTTCCAAATTCATCTATCTATATAGGACAGAACAGTGTGAAACCTAAAAATATAAACTGCTATTGTAAATGAACGCTTCAACCCAGAAGAACAAAATTTGGTGAGTCAAGTGAGATTTGTGTACTTGTCATTACCACCACGTATCATCCAGATTGGGTGAAAACATATTTGCTGGTATTTCGGAAACTCGTAATTTCTTAGAAGCTTGGCAACCCCTTTCAATGACAGTGCTTTTCCACAGTCTCTGATTAGTGCTACTT
Organism: Callospermophilus lateralis; assembly: GCF_048772815.1. Taxonomy (NCBI): domain Eukaryota; kingdom Metazoa; phylum Chordata; class Mammalia; order Rodentia; family Sciuridae; genus Callospermophilus; species Callospermophilus lateralis. Next base: position 76,983 of record NW_027514106.1, read on the forward strand.
GAAGAGGAAAGAAACCATAGAGACAAACTGAGAAGTACTTTTTTTTTGTCAAGTTTCAAAGAGCGACTACAAACCATGTGGGATTTAGAGTTCCAAATTCATCTATCAATATAGGAGAGAACAGAGGGAAACCTAAATATAGAAATGACTACTGTAGATGAACGCTTCAACCTAGAAGAACAAAATTTGGTTAGCCAAGTGGGATTTATGTACTGATCATTACCACCAAGTATCATCAAGATTGGGTGAAAAAATATTTGCTGGTATTTCGGAAACTCGTTATTTCCTAGAAGCTTGGCAACCCGTCTCAATGAAAATGCTTTTCCACAGTCTGTGCCTAGGGCTACTTGAAGAGGAAACAAATCATAGAGACAAAACTGAGAACTCATTTATTTTGTCAAGTTTCAAAGAGCTACTACAAACCATGTTGTATTTAGAGTTCCAAATTCATAAATCTATATAGGAGAGAACAGAGTGAAACCAAAAATAAAAACAGCAACTGTAAACGAACGTTTCCACCTAGAAGAACAAAATTGGGTGAGCCAAGTGGGATTTGTGTACTTGTCATTACCACCACGTATCATCACGATTGGGTGAAAATATATTTACTGGTATTTCGGAAACTCGTAATTTATTGGAAGATTGGCAACCCCTTTTAATGAAAGTGCTCTTCCACAGTCTGTGCCTTGGGCTACTTGAAGATGAAACTAGCACAGAGATAAAATTGATAACTCCTTTATTTTGTCAAGTTTCAAAGAGCTACTACAAACCATGTTGGATTTAGAGTTCCAAATTCATCTATCTATATGAGAGAACAGAGGAAAACCTAAATATAAAAACTGCTACTGTAGACGAACGCTTCTTCGTAGAAGAACTAAATTTGGTGAGCCAAGTGGGATTTGTGTACTGATCATTACCACCACGTATAATCAAGATTGGCTGAAAAAATATTTGCTGATATTTCGGAAAATCGTAATTTCTTGGAAGCTTGGCAACCCCTTTCAATTAAAGTGCTTTTCCACAGTCTCTGCTTAGGGCTACTTGAAGAGGAAACAAATGGTAGAGACAAAACTGAGAACTATTATTTTTTGTAAAGTTTCAAAGAGCTATTACAAACCATGTTGGATTCAGAGTTCCAAATTCCTCTATCTATATAGGAGAAAACAGAGGGAAACCTAAAAATATAAACTGCTACTGTAAAAGAACGCTTCCACCTAGAAAAACAAAATTTGGTGAGTCAAGTGGGATTTGTGTACCGATCATTACCACCAAGTATCATCAAGATTGGGTGAAAAAATATTTGCTGGTATTTCGGAAACTCGTTATTCTTGGAGGCTTGTCCATCCCTTTCAAAGAAAGTACTTTTCCATACTCTCTACTTAAGGCTACTAGAAGAGGAAACAAACCATAGATACAAAACTGACAACTACGTTTTTTTGTCAAGTTTCAAAGAGCAAATGCAAACCATGTTGGATTTAGGGTTCCAAATTCATCTATCTATATAGGAGAGAACAGAGTTAAAGCTAAATATAAAAACGACTACTGTAGACGAACGCTTCAACCTAGAAGAACAAAATTTGGTGAGCCAAGTGGGATTTGTGTACTGATCATTCCCACCAAGTATAATCAAGATTGGGTGAAAAAATATTTGCTGGTATTTCGGAAACTCGTTATTTCTTAGAAGCTTAGCAACCCCTCTCAATGAAAGTGCTTTTCCACAGTCTGTGCCTAGGGCTACTTGAAGAGGAAACAAACCATAGAGACAAAACTGAGAACAACTTTATATTTTCAAGTTTCAAAGAGCTACTACAAACCATGATGGATTTAGAGTTCCAAATTCATCTATCTATATAGGAGAGAACAGAGGGAAACCTAAATATAAAATGGACTACTGTAGACGAACGCTTCAACCTAGAAGAACAAAATTTGGTGAGCCAAGTGGGATTTGTGTACCGATCATTACCACCACGTATCATCAAGATTGGGTGAAAAAATATTTGCTGGTATTTCGGAAACTCGTTATTTCTTAAAAGCTTGGCAACCCCTCTAAATGAAAGTGCTTTTCCAGAGTGTGCCTAGAGTACTTGAAGAGGAAACAAACCATAGATACAAAACGGAGAACACCTTTATTTTTTCAAGTTTCAAAGAGCTACTACAAAACATGTTGGATTTATAGTTCCAAATTCATCTATCTATATAGAAGAGAACACAGTGAAACCTAAAAATAAAAACTGCTATTGTAAACGAATGCTTCAATCTAGAAGATCAAAATTTGTTGAGCCAAGAGGGATTCGTGTACTTGTCATTACCACCACGTTTCATCAAGATTGGTTGAAAAAATATTTGCTGGTATTTCGGAAACTCGTTATTTCTTAGAAGTTTGGCAACCCCGCTCAATTAAAGTGCTTTTCCACAGTCTGTGCCTAGGGCTACTTTAAGGGGAAACAAACCATAGAGACAAAACTGAGAACTCTTTTATTTTGTCAAGTTTCAAAGAGCTACTACAAACCTTGTTGGATTTAGAGTTCCAAATTCATCTATCTATATAGAAGAGAACACAGTGAAACCTAAAAATAAAAACTACTATTGTAAACGAATTAGTCAACCTAGAAGAAGAAAATTTGTTGAGCCAAGAGGGTTTGTGTACTTGTCATTACCACCACGTTTCATCAAGATTGGTGAAAAAATATTTGCTGGTATTTCGGAAACTCGTTATTTCTTAGAAGCTTGGCAACCCCTCTCAATGAAAGTGCTTTTCCACAGTCTGTGCCTAGGGCTACTTGAAGGGGAAACAAACCATAGAGACAAAACTGAGAACTCTTTTATTTTGTCAAGATTCAAAGAGCTACTACAAACCATGTTGGATTTAGAGTTTCAAATTCATCTATCTATATAGGAGAGAACAGAGGGAATCCTAAAAATAAAAACTGCTACTGTAAAGGAACGCTTCAACCTAGAAGAACAAAATTTGGTGAGCCAAGTGGGATTTGTGTACCGATCTTTACCACAACGTATCATCAAGATTGGGTGAAAAAATATTTGCTGGTATTTCGGAAGCTCGTAATTTCTTGGAAGCTTGGCAACCCCTTTCAATGAAAGTGCTTTTCCACAGTCTCTGCTTAAGGCTACTTGAAGAGGAAACAAACCATTGAGACAAAACTGAGAACTACTTTTTTTTGTCAAGTTTCAAGGAGCTACTACAAACCATGTTGGATTTAGAGTTCCAAATTCATCTATCTATATAGGAGAGAACAGAGGGAAACCTAAATATAAAAACGACTACTGTAGACGAAAGCTTCAACCTAGAAGAACAAAATTTGGTGAGCCAAGTTGGATATGTGTACTTGTCATTACCACCACGTATCATCAAGATTGGGTAAAAAAATATTTGCTGGTATTTCGGAAACTCGTTATTTCTTAGAAGCTTGGCAACCTCTCTCAATAAAAGTGGTTTTCCACAGTCTGTGTCTAGGGCTACTTGAAGAGGAAACAAACCATAGAGACAAAACTGAGAACTACTTTATTTTGTCAAGTTTCAAACAGCTACTACTAAACATGTTGGATTTAGAGTTCTAAATTCATCTCTCTATATAGGAGAGAACAGTGTGAAACCTAAAAATATAAACTGCTACTGTAAACGAACGCTTCAACCTAGAAGAACAAAATTTGGTGAGTCAAGTGGAATTTGTGTACTTGTCATTACCACCACGTATCATCAAGATTCGGTGAAAAAATATTTGCTGGTATTTCCGAAACTCGTAAAGTCTTGGAAGCTTGGCAACCCCTTTCAATGAAAGTGGTTTTCCACAGTCTCTGCTTAGGGCTACTTGAAGAGGAAACAAACCATAGAGACAAAACTGAGAACTACTTTTTTTTGTCAAGTTTCAAAGAGCTACTACAAACCATGTTGGATTTAGAGTTCCAAATTCATCTATCTATATAGGAGAGAACAGAGGGAAACCTAAATATAAAAACGACTACTGTAGACGATCGCTTCAACCTAGAAGAAAAAAATTTGGTGAGCCAAGTGAGATTTGTGTACTTGTCATTAGCACCACGTATCATCAAGATTGGGTGAAAAAATATTTGCTGGTATTTCGGAATCTCGTAATTTTTTGGAAGCTTGGCGACCCCTCTCAATGAAAGTCCTTTTCCACAGTCTGTGCCTAGGGCTACTTGAAGAGGAAACAAACCATAGAGACAAAACTGAGAACTACTTTATTTTGTCAGGTTTCAAAGAGCTACTACTAACCATGTTGGATTTAGAGTTCCAAATTCATCTATCTATATAGGACAGAACAGTGTGAAACCTAAAAATATAAACTGCTATTGTAAATGAACGCTTCAACCCAGAAGAACAAAATTTGGTGAGTCAAGTGAGATTTGTGTACTTGTCATTACCACCACGTATCATCCAGATTGGGTGAAAACATATTTGCTGGTATTTCGGAAACTCGTAATTTCTTAGAAGCTTGGCAACCCCTTTCAATGACAGTGCTTTTCCACAGTCTCTGATTAGTGCTACTTGAAGAGGAAAGAAACCATAGAGACAAACTGAGAAGTACTTTTTTTTTGTCAAGTTTCAAAGAGCGACTACAAACCATGTGGGATTTAGAGTTCCAAATTCATCTATCAATATAGGAGAGAACAGAGGGAAACCTAAATATAGAAATGACTACTGTAGATGAACGCTTCAACCTAGAAGAACAAAATTTGGTTAGCCAAGTGGGATTTATGTACTGATCATTACCACCAAGTATCATCAAGATTGGGTGAAAAAATATTTGCTGGTATTTCGGAAACTCGTTATTTCCTAGAAGCTTGGCAACCCGTCTCAATGAAAATGCTTTTCCACAGTCTGTGCCTAGGGCTACTTGAAGAGGAAACAAATCATAGAGACAAAACTGAGAACTCATTTATTTTGTCAAGTTTCAAAGAGCTACTACAAACCATGTTGTATTTAGAGTTCCAAATTCATAAATCTATATAGGAGAGAACAGAGTGAAACCAAAAATAAAAACAGCAACTGTAAACGAACGTTTCCACCTAGAAGAACAAAATTGGGTGAGCCAAGTGGGATTTGTGTACTTGTCATTACCACCACGTATCATCACGATTGGGTGAAAATATATTTACTGGTATTTCGGAAACTCGTAATTTATTGGAAGATTGGCAACCCCTTTTAATGAAAGTGCTCTTCCACAGTCTGTGCCTTGGGCTACTTGAAGATGAAACTAGCACAGAGATAAAATTGATAACTCCTTTATTTTGTCAAGTTTCAAAGAGCTACTACAAACCATGTTGGATTTAGAGTTCCAAATTCATCTATCTATATGAGAGAACAGAGGAAAACCTAAATATAAAAACTGCTACTGTAGACGAACGCTTCTTCGTAGAAGAACTAAATTTGGTGAGCCAAGTGGGATTTGTGTACTGATCATTACCACCACGTATAATCAAGATTGGCTGAAAAAATATTTGCTGATATTTCGGAAAATCGTAATTTCTTGGAAGCTTGGCAACCCCTTTCAATTAAAGTGCTTTTCCACAGTCTCTGCTTAGGGCTACTTGAAGAGGAAACAAATGGTAGAGACAAAACTGAGAACTATTATTTTTTGTAAAGTTTCAAAGAGCTATTACAAACCATGTTGGATTCAGAGTTCCAAATTCCTCTATCTATATAGGAGAAAACAGAGGGAAACCTAAAAATATAAACTGCTACTGTAAAAGAACGCTTCCACCTAGAAAAACAAAATTTGGTGAGTCAAGTGGGATTTGTGTACCGATCATTACCACCAAGTATCATCAAGATTGGGTGAAAAAATATTTGCTGGTATTTCGGAAACTCGTTATTCTTGGAGGCTTGTCCATCCCTTTCAAAGAAAGTACTTTTCCATAGTCTCTACTTAAGGCTACTAGAAGAGGAAACAAACCATAGATACAAAACTGACAACTACGTTTTTTGTCAAGTTTCAAAGAGCAAATGCAAACCATGTTGGATTTAGGGTTCCAAATTCATCTATCTATATAGGAGAGAACAGAGTTAAAGCTAAATATAAAAACGACTACTGTAGACGAACGCTTCAACCTAGAAGAACAAAATTTGGTGAGCCAAGTGGGATTTGTGTACTGATCATTCCCACCAAGTATAATCAAGATTGGGTGAAAAAATATTTGCTGGTATTTCGGAAACTCGTTATTTCTTAGAAGCTTAGCAACCCCTCTCAATGAAAGTGCTTTTCCACAGTCTGTGCCTAGGGCTACTTGAAGAGGAAACAAACCATAGAGACAAAACTGAGAACAACTTTATATTTTCAAGTTTCAAAGAGCTACTACAAACCATGATGGATTTAGAGTTCCAAATTCATCTATCTATATAGGAGAGAACAGAGGGAAACCTAAATATAAAATGGACTACTGTAGACGAACGCTTCAACCTAGAAGAACAAAATTTGGTGAGCCAAGTGGGATTTGTGTACCGATCATTACCACCACGTATCATCAAGATTGGGTGAAAAAATATTTGCTGGTATTTCGGAAACTCGTTATTTCTTAAAAGCTTGGCAACCCCTCTAAATGAAAGTGCTTTTCCAGAGTGTGCCTAGAGTACTTGAAGAGGAAACAAACCATAGATACAAAACGGAGAACTCCTTTATTTTTTCAAGTTTCAAAGAGCTACTACAAAACATGTTGGATTTATAGTTCCAAATTCATCTATCTATATAGAAGAGAACACAGTGAAACCTAAAAATAAAAACTGCTATTGTAAACGAATGCTTCAATCTAGAAGATCAAAATTTGTTGAGCCAAGAGGGATTCGTGTACTTGTCATTACCACCACGTTTCATCAAGATTGGTTGAAAAAATATTTGCTGGTATTTCGGAAACTCGTTATTTCTTAGAAGTTTGGCAACCCCTCTCAATGAAAGTGCTTTTCCACAGTCTGTGCCTAGGGCTACTTTAAGGGGAAACAAACCATAGAGACAAAACTGAGAACTCTTTTATTTTGTCAAGTTTCAAAGAGCTACTACAAACCTTGTTGGATTTAGAGTTCCAAATTCATCTATCTATATAGAAGAGAACACAGTGAAACCTAAAAATAAAAACTACTATTGTAAACGAATTAGTCAACCTAGAAGAAGAAAATTTGTTGAGCCAAGAGGGTTTGTGTACTTGTCATTACCACCACGTTTCATCAAGATTGGTGAAAAAATATTTGCTGGTATTTCGGAAACTCGTTATTTCTTAGAAGCTTGGCAACCCCTCTCAATGAAAGTGCTTTTCCACAGTCTGTGCCTAGGGCTACTTGAAGGGGAAACAAACCATAGAGACAAAACTGAGAACTCTTTTATTTTGTCAAGATTCAAAGAGCTACTACAAACCATGTTGGATTTAGAGTTTCAAATTCATCTATCTATATAGGAGAGAACAGAGGGAATCCTAAAAATAAAAACTGCTACTGTAAAGGAACGCTTCAACCTAGAAGAACAAAATTTGGTGAGCCAAGTGGGATTTGTGTACCGATCTTTACCACAACGTATCATCAAGATTGGGTGAAAAAATATTTGCTGGTATTTCGGAAGCTCGTAATTTCTTGGAAGCTTGGCAACCCCTTTCAATGAAAGTGCTTTTCCACAGTCTCTGCTTAAGGCTACTTGAAGAGGAAACAAACCATTGAGACAAAACTGAGAACTACTTTTTTTTGTCAAGTTTCAAGGAGCTACTACAAACCATGTTGGATTTAGAGTTCCAAATTCATCTATCTATATAGGAGAGAACAGAGTGAAACCTAAATATAAAAAATGCTAGAGTAGACGAACGCTTAAACCTAGAAGAACAAAATTAGGTGAGCCAAGAGGGATTTGTGTACTTGTCATTACCACCAAGTATCATCAAGATTGGGTGAAAAAATATATGATGGTATTTCGGAAACTCGTAATTTCTTGGAAGCCTGGCAACCCCTTTCAATGAAAGTGCTTTCCCACAATCTCTGCTTAGTGCTACGTGAAGAGGAAACAAATTATAGAGACATACATGAGAACTCCTTTATTTCGTCAAGTTTCAAAGAGCTACCACAAACCATGTTGGAATTAGAGTTCCAAATTCATCTATCTATATAGGAGAGAACAGAGGGAAACCTAAGTATAAAAAGGACTACTGTAGACGAACGCTTCAACCTAGAAGAACAAAATTTGGTGAGCCCAGTGGGATTTGTGTACTGATGATTACCACCAAGTATCATCAACATTGGGTGAAAAAACATTTGCTGGTATTTCGGAAACTCGTTATTTCTTAGAAGCTTGGCAACCCCTCTCAATGAAAGTGCTTTTCCAGAGTCTGTGCCTAGGGCTACTTGAAGAGGCAACAAACCATAGAGCAAAATTGAGAACTACTTTATTTTGTCATGTATTAAGAGCTACTACAAAACATGTTGGATTTAGAGTTCCAAATTCATCTATCTATATAGGAGAGAACAGAGGGAAAGCTAAAAATGTAAACTGCTACTGTAGACGAACGCTTCAACCTAGAAGAACAAAATTCGGTGAGTCAAGTGGGATGTGTACCGATCATTACCACCAAGTATCATCAAGATCAGGTGAAAAAATATTTGCTGGTATTTCGGAAATTCGTTATTTCTTGGAAGCTTGGAAACCCCTTTCAATGAAAGTGCTTTTCCACAGTCTCTGCTTAAGGCTACTTGAAGAGGAAACAAACCATAGAGGAAAAACTGAGAACTACTTTTTTTTGTCAAGTTTCAAAGAGCGACTCCAAACCATGTTGGATTTAGAATTCCAAATTCACCTATCTATATAGGAGAGAACAGAATGAAACCAAAAATAAAAACTGCAACTGTAAACGAACGTTTCCACCTAGAAGAACAAAATTTGGTCAGCCAAGTGGGATTTGTGTACTTGTCATTACCACCACGTATCATCAAGATTGGGTGAAAAAATATTTGCTGGTAATTCGGAAACTCGTAATTTATTGGAAGCATGGCAACACCTTTTAATGAAAGAGCTTTTCCACAGTCTCTGCTTAGGGCTACTTGAAAAGGAAAGAAATCATAGAGACAAAACTGAGAACTACTTTATTTTGTCAAGTTTCAAAGAACTAGTAAAAACCATGTTGGATTTACAGATCCAAATTCATCTATCTATATAGGAGAGAACAGAGGGAAACCTCAATATAATAACTGCTACTGTAACGAAGACTTAAACCTAGAAGAACAAAATTTGGTTAGCCAAGTGGGATTTGTGTACTTGTCATTACCCCAAGTATCATCAAGATTGGGTGAAAAAATATATGATGGTATTTCGGAAACTTGTTATTTCTTAGAAGCTTGGCAACCCCTCTCAATGAAAGTGCTTTTCCACAGTCTGTGCCTAGGGCTACTTGAAGAGGAAACAACCATAGAGACAAAACTGAGCACTCCTTTATTTTGTCAAGTTTCAAAGAGCTACTACAAACCATGTTGGATTTAGAGTTCCAAATTCATCTATCTATATAGGAGAGAACAAAGGGAAACCTAAAAATAAAAACTGCTCCTTTAAAGGAACACTTCGACCTAGAAGAACAAAATTTGGTGAGCCAAGTGGGATTTGTGTACTGATCATTACCACCACGTATCATCAAGATTGGGTGAAAAAATATTTGCTGGTATTTCTGAAACTCGTTATTTCTTAGAAGCTTGGCAACCCCTCTCAATGAATGTGCTTTTCCAGAGTCTGTGCCTAGGGCTACTTGAAGACGAAACAAACCATAGATACAAAACGGAGAACTCCTTTATTTTTTCAAGTTTCAAAGAGCTACTACAAAACATGTTGGATTTAGAGTTCCAAATTCATCTATCTATATAGGAGAGAACAGAGTGAAACCTAAAAATAAAAACTGCTATTGTAAACGAATGCTTCAACTTAAAAGATCAAAATTTGTTGAGCCAAGAGGAATTTGTGTACTTGTCATTACCACCACGTTTCATCAAATTGGGTGAAAAAATATTTGCTGGTATTTCGGAAACTCGTTATTTCTTAGAAGCTTGGCAACCCCTCTCAATGAAAGTGATTTTCCACAGTCTGTGCCTAGGGCTACTTGAAGGGGAAACAAACCATAGAGACAAAACTAAGAACTCTTTTATTTTGTCAAGTTTCAAAGAGCTACTACAAACCATGTTGGATTTAGAGTTCCAAATTTATCTATCTATATAGGAGAGAACAGAGGGAAACCTAAAAATAAAAACTGCTACTGTAAAGGAACGCTTCAACCTAGAAGAACAAAATTTGGTGAGCCAAGGGGGATTTGTGTACCGATCATTACCACCACGTATCATCAAGATTGGGTGAAAAAATATTTGCTGGTATTTCGGAAACTCGTTATTTCTTAGAAGCTTGGCAACACCTTTCAATGAAAGTGCTTTTCCACAGTCTCTGCTTAAGGCTACTTGAAGAGGAAACAAACAATAGAGACAAAACTGAGAACTCCTTTTTTTTTGTCAAGTTTCAATGAGCTACTACAAACCATGTTGTATTTAGAGTTCCAAATTCATCTATCTATATAGGAGATAACAGAGGGAAACCTAAATATAAAAACGAATACTGTAGATGAACGCTTCAACCTAGAATAACGACATTTCGTGAGCCAAGTGGGATTTGTTTACTTGTCATTAGCACCACTTATCATCAAGATTGGGTCAAAAAATATTTGCTGGTATTTCGGAAACTCGTAATTTCTTGGAAGCTTGGCAACCCTTTTCAATGGAATGTGCTTTTCCACAGTTTCTGCTTAGGGCTACTTGAAGAGGAAACGAACCACAGAGACAAAAGTGTGAACTCCTATATTCTGTCAAGTTTCAAAGAGCTACTACAAACCATGTTGGATTTAGAGTTCCAAATTCATCTATCTATATGAGAGAACAGAGGAAAACCTAAATATAAAAACTGCTACACTAGACGAACGCTTCTTCGTAGAAGAACACAATTTGGTGAGTCAAGTGGGATTTGTGTACTGATCATTACCACCACGTATCATCAAGATTGGGTAAAAAAATATTTGCTGGTATTTCGGAAACTCGTAATTTCTTGGAAGCTTGGCAACACCTTTCAATGAAAGTGCTTTTTCCACATTCTCTGCTTAAGGCTACTTGAAGAGAAAACAAACAATAGAGACAAAACTGAGAACTACTTTTTTTTATCACGTTTCAATGAGCTACTACAAACCATGTTGAATTTAGAGTTCCAAATTCATCTATCTATATAGGAGAGAACAGAGGGAAACCTAAATATAAAAAGGACTACTGTAGACGAACGCTTCAACCGAGAAGAACAAATTTGGTGAGCCAAGTGGGATTTGTGTACCGATCATTACCACCACGTATCATCAAGATTGGGTGAAAAAATATTTGCTGGTATTTCTGAAACTCGTTATTTCTTAGAAGCTTGGCAACCCCTCTCAATGAATGTGCTTTTCCAGAGTCTGTGCCTAGGGCTACTTGAAGACGAAACAAACCATAGATACAAAAGGGAGAACTCCTTTATTTTTTCAAGTTTCAAAGAGCTACTACAAAACATGTTGGATTTATAGTTCCAAATTCATCTATATATATAGAAGAGAACAGAGTGAAACCTAAAATAAAAACTGCTATTGTAAACGAGTGCTTCAACCTAAAACCTAAAAGATCAAAATTTGTTGAGCCAAGAGGAATTTGTGTACTTGTCATTACCACCAAGTTTCATCAAATTGGGTGAAAAAATATTTGCTGGTATTTCGGAAACTCGTTATTTCTTAGAAGCTTGGCAACCCCTCTCAATGAAAGTGCTTTTCCACAGTCTGTGCCTAGGGCTACTTGAAGGGTAAACAAACCATAGAGAAAAAAACTGAGAACTCCTTAATTTTTCAAGTTTCAAAGAGCTACTACAAACCATGTTGGATTTAGAGTTCCAAATTCATCTATCTATATAGGAGAGAACAGAGGGAAACCTAAATATAAAAACGACTACTGTAGACGAACGCTTCAACCTAGAAGAACAAAATTTGGTGAGCCAAGTTGGATTTGTGAACTGATCATTTCCACTAAGTATCATCAAGATTGGGTGAAAAATACTTGCTGGTATTTCGGAAACTCGTTATTTCTTAGAAGCTTGGCAACCCCTGTCAATGAAAGTGCTTTTCCAGAGTCTGTGCCTAGGGCTACTTGAAGAGGCAACAAACCATAGAGACAAAACTGAGAACTATATTTTGTCATGTTTTAAGAGCTACTACAAAACATGTTGGATTTACAGTTCCAAATTCATCTATCTATATAGGAGAGAACAGTGTGAAACCTAAAAATTTAAACTGCTACTCTAAAGGACCGCTTCAACCTAGACGAACGAAATTTGGTGAGTCAAGTGGGATTTGTGTACTTGTCATTACCACCACGTATCATCAAATTTTGTGAAAAATATTTGCTGGTATTTCGGAAACTCGTAATTTCTTGGAAGCTTGGCAACCCCTTTCAATGAAAGTTTTTTCCACAGTCTCTTCTTAGGGCTACTTGAAGAGGAAACAAACCATAGAGACAAAACTGAGAACTACTTTTTTAGTCAAGTTTCAAAGAGCTACTACAAACCATGTTGGATTTAGAGTTCCAAATTCATCTATCTATATAGGAGAGTACAAAGGGAAACCTAAATATAAAAACGACAACTGTAGACGAACGCTTCAACCTAGAAGAACAAAATTTGGTGAGCCAAGTGAGATTTGTGTACTTGTCGTTAGCACCACGTATCATCAAGATTGGGTGAAAAATATTTGCTGGTATTTCGGAAACTCGTAATTTTTTGGAAGCTTGGCAACCCCTCTCACTGAAAGTGCTTTTCCACAGTCTGTGCCTAGGGCTACTTGAAGAGGAAACAAACCATAGAGACAAAACTGAGAACTCCTTTATTTTGTCAGGTTTCAAAGAGCTACTAGTAACCATGTTGGATTTAGAGTTCCAAATTCATCTATCTATATAGGAGAAAACAGAGAGAAAACTAAAAATATAAACTGCTACTGTAAGAGAACGCTTCAACCTAGAAGAACAAAATCTGGAGAGCAAAGTGGGATTTGTGTACTGATCATTAACACCAAGTATCATCAAGATTGGATGAAAAAATATTTGCTGGTATTTCGGAAACTCGTTATTTCTTAGAAGCTTGGCAACCTCTCTCAATGAAAGTGCTTTTCCACAGTCTGTGCCTAGGGCTCCTTGAAAAGGAAACAAACCACAGAGACAAAACTGAGAACTACTTTATTTTGTCAAGTTTCAAACAACTACTACTAACCATGTTGGATTTCGTGTTCCAAATTCATCTATCTATATAGTAGAAAGCAGTGTGAAACCTAAAAATATAAACTGCTACTGTAAACGAACGCTTCAACCTAGAAGAACAAAATATGGTGAGTCAAGTGGGATTTGTGTACTTGTCATTACCACCACGTATCATCCAGATTGGGTGAAAAAATATTTGCTGGAGTATCGGAAACTCGTAATTTCTTGGAAGCTTGGAAACCCCTTTTAATGAAAGTGCTTTTCCACAGTCTCTGCTTAGGGCTACTTGAAGAAAAAACAAACCATAGACAAAACTGAGTACTACTTTTTTTTTTGTCAAGATTCAAAGAGCGACTACAAACCATGTTGGATTTAGAGTTCCAAATTCATCTATCTATATAGGAGAGAACAGAGGGAAACCTAAAAATAAAAACTGCTACTGTAAAGAAACGCTTCAACCTAGAAGAACAAAATTTGGTTAGCCAAGTGGGATTTGTGTACTGTACATTACCACCACGTATCATCAAGATTGGGTGAAAAAACATTTGCTGCTATTTCAGAAACTCGTAATTTCTTGGAAGCTTGGCAACCCCTTTCAATGAAAGTGCTTTTCCACAGTCTCTGTTTAAGGCTACTTGAAGAGGAAACAAACCATAGAGTCAAAACTGAGAACTACTTTTTTTTTGTCAAGTTTCAAAGAGCTACTACAAACCATGTTGGATTTAGAGTTGCAAATTCATCTGTCTATATAGGAGAGAAACAGAGTGAAACCTAAAAAGAAAAACTGCTACTTGAAACGAACGCTTCAACCTAGACGAACGAAATTTGGTGAGCCATGTGGGATTTGTGTACTTGTCATTACCACCACGTATCATCAAGATTGGGTGAAAAAATATTTGCTGGTATTTCGGAAACTCGTAATTTCTTGGAAGCTTGGCAACCCCTTTCAAAGAAAGTGCTTTTCCACAGTCTCTGCTTAGGGCTACTTGCAGAGGAAACAAATCATAAAGACAAAACTGAGAACTACTTTTTTTTGTCAAGTTTCAAAGAGCTACTACAAACCATGTTGGATTTAGAGTTCCAAATTCATCTGTCTATATAGGAGAGAACAGAGGGAACCTAAAAATATAAACTGCTACTGTAAAAGAACGCTTCAACCTAGAAGAACAAAATTTAGTGAGTCAAGTGGGATTTGTGTACCAATCATTACCATCAAAAATCATCAAGATTGTTTGAAAAAAATATTTGCTGGTGTTTCGGAAACTCTTTATTTTTTGGAAGCTTGTCAACCCCTTTCAATGAAAGTGCTTTTCCACAGTCTCTGCTTGAGGCTACTTGAAGAGGAAACAAACCATAGAGACAAAACTGAGAACTACTTTTTTTTTTTCAAGTTTCAAAGAGCTACTACAAACCATGTTGGGTTTAGAGTTCCAAATTCATCTATCTATATAGGAGAGAACAGAGGGAACCCTTAATATAAAAACGACTACTGTAGATGAACGCTTCAACCTAGAAGAACAAAATTTGGTGAGCCAAGTGCGATTTGTGTACTTGTCATTACCACCACGTATCATCAAGATTGGGTGAAAAAATATTTGCTGGTATTTCGGAAACTCGTTATTTCTTGGAAGCTTGGAAACCCCTCTCAATGAAAGTGGTATTCCACAGTCTGTGCCTAGGGCTACTTGAAGAGGAAACAAACCATAGAGACAAAACTGAGAACTACTTTATTTTGTAAGTTTCAAAGAGCCTCTACAAACCATGTTGGATTTAGTGTTCCAAATTCATCTATCTATATAGGAGAGAACAGAGTGAAACCAAAAATAAAAACTGCAACTGTAAACGAACGTTTCCACCTAGAAGAACAAAATTTGGTGAGAAAAGTTGGACTTGTGTACTTGTCATTACCACCACTTATCATCAAGATTGGGTGAAAAAATATTTGCTGGTATTTCGGAAACACTTTATTTCTTGGAAGCTTGGCCACCCCTGTCAATGAAGGTGCTTTTCCAATGTCTCTGCTTAGGGCTACTTGAAGAGGAAACAAATAATAGAGACAAAACTGAGAACTCCTTTATTTTGTCAAGTTTCAAAGAGCTACTACAAACCATGTTGGATTTAGAATTCCAAATTCATCTATCTATATAGGAGAGAACACAGGGAAAGCTAAAAAATGTAAACTGCTACTGTAGACGAACGCTTCAACCTAGAAGAACAAAATTTGGTGAGTCAAGTGGGAATTGTGCACCGATCATTACCACCAAGTATCATCAAGATTGGGTGAAAAATATTTGCTGGCATTTCGGAAACTCCTTAATTCTGGAAGCTTGGCAACCCCTTTGAATGAAAGGGCTTTTCCACAGTCTCTGGTTAAGGCTACTTGAAGAGGAAACAAACCATAGAGACAAAACTGAGAACTACTTTTTTTTTGTCACGTTTCAAAGAGCGACTACAACCATGTTGGATTTAGACTTCCAAATTCATCTATCTATATAGGAGAGAACAGAGGGAAACCTAAATATAAAAACGACTACTGTAGACCAACGTTTCAACCTAGAAGAACAAAATTTTGTGAGCCAAGTGGGATTTGTGTACTGATCATTACCACCAAGTAACATCAAGATTGGGTGAAAAAATATTTGCTGGTATTTCGGAAACTCGTTATTTCTTAGAAGCTTGGCAATCCCTCTCAATTATAGTGATTTTCCACAGTCTGTGCCTAGGGCTACTTGAAGTGGAAACAAACCATAGAGACAAAACTGTGAACTCCTTTATTTTGTCAAGTTTCAAAGAGCTACTACAAACCATGTTGGATTTAGAGTTCCAAATTCATCTATCTATATCGGAGAGAACAGAGGAAAACCTAAATATAAAAACTGCTACTGTAGACGAACGCTTCAACATAGAAGAACAAAATTTGTTGAGCCAAGTGGGATTTTTGTACTGATCATTACTGCAAGTATCATCAAGATTGGGTGAAAAACTATTTGCTGATATTTCGGAAACTCGTTATTTCTTAGAAGCTTGGCAACCCCTTTCCATGAAAGTGCTTTTCCACAGTCTCTGCTTAGGGCTACTTTAAGAGGAAACACATCGTAGAGACAAATGAGAGAACTCGTTTATTTTGTCAAGTTTCAAAGAGCTACTACCAACCATGTTGGATTTAGAGTTTCAAATTCATCTATCTATATAGGAGAGAACAGAGTGAAATGTAAAAATAAAAACTGCTACTGTAGACGAATGCTTCAACCTAGAAGAACAAAATTTGTTGATCCAAGTGGGATTTGTGTACCGATCATTACCACCACGTATCATCCAGATTGGGTGAAAAAATATTTGCTGGTATTTCGGAAGCTCATAATTTCTTGGAAACTTGGCAACCCCTTTCAATGAAAGTGCTTTTCCACAGTCTCTGATTAGTGCTACTAGAATAGGATATGAACCTTAGAGACAAAACTGAGAACTCCTTTATTTTGTCAAATTTCAAAGAGCTACTACAAACCATGTTGGATTTAGAGTTCCAAATTCATCTATCTATATAGGAGAGAACAGAGGGAAACCTAAAAATTAAAACTGCTATTGTAAACGAAAGCTTCAACCTAGAAGAACAAAATTTGGTGAGCCAAGTGGGATTTGTGTACCGATCAGTACCACCACGTATAATCCAGATTTGTGAAAAAATATTTGCTGGTATTTCAGAAACTCGTTATTTCTTGGACGCTTGGCAACCCCTCTCAATGAAAGTGCTTTTCCACAGTCTGTGCCTAGGGCTAAGTGAAGAGGAAACAAATCTTGGAGACAAAACTGAGAACTCCTTTATTTTGTCAAGTTTCAAAGAGCTACTATAAATCATGGTGGATTTAGAGTTCCAAATTAATCTATCTATATAGGAGAGAACAGAGGAAAACATAAAAATTTAAACAGCTACTGTAAACGAACGCTTGAACCTAGAAGACCAAAATTTGGTGTGTCAAGTGGGATTTGTGTACCGATCATTACCACCAAGTATCATCAAGATTGGGTGAAAAATATTTGCTGGTATTTCGGAAATTCGTTATTTCTTAGAAGCTTGGCAACCCCTCTCAATGAATGTGCTTCTCCAAAGTCTGTGCCTAGGGCTATTGAAGAGGAAAAAAAACATAGAGACAAAACTCAGAACTCCTTTATTTTGTCACGTTTCAAAGAGCTACTACAAACCATGTTGGATTTAGACTTCCAAATTCATCTATCTATATAGGAGAGAACAGAGTGAAACCTAAATATAAAAACTGCTACTGTAAAGGAACGCTTCAACCTAGAAGAACAAAATTTGGTGAGCCAAGTGGTATTTGTGTACCGATCATTCCCACCACGTATCATCCAGATTGGGTGAAAAAATATTTGCTGGTATTTCAGAAACTCGTAATTTCTTGGAAGCTTGGCAACCTCTTTCAATGAAAGTGCTTTTCCACAGTCTCTTCTTAGGGCTACTTGAATAGGAAACGAACCATAGAGACAAAACTGAGAACTCCTTCATTTTGTCAAATTTCAAAGAGCTACTACAAACCATGTTGGATTTAGAGTTCCAAATTCATCTATCTATATAGGAGAGAACAGAGGGAAACTCTAAAAATAAAAACTGCTACTGTAAACTAAAGCTTCAACCTAGAAGAACAAATTTGGTAAGCCAAGTGGGATTTGTGTACCGATCATTACCACCACATATCATCCAGTTTGGGTGAAAAAAAATATTTGCTGGTATTTCGGAAACTCCTAATTTCTTGGAAGCTTGGCAACCCCGTTCAATGAAAGTGATTTTCCACAGTCTCTGCTTACGCCTCTCTAAGAGGAAACACATCATAGAGACAAAAGAGAGAATTCCTTTATTTTGTCAAGTTTCAAAGAGCTACTACAAACCATGTTGGATTTAGAGTTTCAAATTCATCTATCTATATAGGAGAGAACAGAGGGAAACGTAAAAATATAAACTGCTACTGTAAACGAACGCTTCAACCTAGAAGAACAAAATTTGGTGAGTCAAGTGGGATTTGTACACCGATCATTACCACAAAGTATCATCAAGATTGGGTGAAAAAATATTTGCTGGTATTTCAGAAACTCGTTATTTCTTGGAAGCTTGGCAACCCCTTTCCATGAAAGTGCTTTTCCACAGTCTCTGCTTAGGGCTACTTAAAGAGGAAACAAATTATAGAGAAAAACCTGAGAACTCCTTTATTTTGTCAAGTTTCAAAGAGCTACTAGAAACCATGTTGGATTTAGAGTTGCAAATTCATCTATCTATATAGGAGAGAACAGAGGGAAACCTAAATATAAAAACGACTACTGAAGACAAACGCTTCAACCTAGAAGAACAAAATTTGTTGATCCAAGTGGGAATTGTGTACCGATCATTACCACCACGTATCATCCAGATTGGGTGAAAAAATATTTGCTGGTATTTCGGAAACTCATAATTTCTTGGAAGCTTGGCAACCCCTTTCAATGAAAGTGCTTTTCCACAGTCTCTGCTTAGGGCTACTTGAAGAGAAAAGAAACCATAGAGACAAAACTGAGAACTCCTTTATTTTGTCAAGTTTCAAAGAGCGACTAAAAACCATGTTGGATTTAGAGTTCCAAATTCATCTATCTATATAGGAGAAAACAGAGGGAAACCAATATATAAAAACGACTACTGAAGACAAACGCTTCAACCTAGAAGATCAAAATTCGGTGAGCCAAGTGGGATTTGTGTACTGTTCATTATCACCAAGTATCATCAAAATTGGGTGAAAAAAAATTTGCTGGTATTTGGGAAACCCTTTATTTCTTAGAAGGTTGGCAACCCCTCTCAATGAAAGTGCTTTTCCACAGTCTGTGCCTAGGGATACTTGAAGGGGAAACAAACCATAGAGACAAAACTGAGAACTCCTTTATTTTGTAAAGTTTCAAAGAGCTACTACAAACCATGTTGGATTTAGAGTTCCAAATTCATCTATCTATATAGAAGAGAAAAGAGGAAACCTAAAAATAAAAACTGCTACTGTAAACGAACGCTTCAACCTAGAAGAACAAAATTTGGTGAGCCAAGTGGGATTTGTGTACCGATCATTACCACCACGTATCATAAAGATTGGGTGAAAAAATATTTGCTGGTATTTCGGAAACTCGTAATTTCTTGGAACCTTGGCAACCCCTTTCAATGAAATTGCTTTTCCACAGTCTCTTCTTAGGGCTACTTTAAGAGGAATCAAATCATAGAGACAAAACTGAGAATTAGTTTTTTTTTTTTTTTGTCAAGTTTCAAGGAGCTACTACAAACCATGTTGGATTTAGAGTTCCAAATTCATGTATCTACATAGGAAAGAACAGAGTGTAACCTAAACATAAAAACTGCTACTGTAGACGAACGCTTCATCCTAGAAGAACAAAATTTGGTGAGCCAAGTGGGATTTGTGTACCGATCATTACCACCACGTATCATCCAGATTGGGTGAAAAAATATTTGCTGGTATTTCGGAAGCTCGTAATTTCTTGGAAGCTTGGCAACCCCTTTCAATGAAAGTGCTTTTCCACAGTCTCTGCTTAGGGCTACTAGAATAGGATATGAACCTTAAAGACAAAACTGAGAACTCCTTTATTTTGTCAAATTTCAAAGAGCTACTACAAACCATGTTGGATTTAGAGTTCCAAATTCATCTATCTATATAGGAGAGAACAGAGGGAAACCTAAAAATTAAAACTGCTATTGTAAACGAAAGCTTCAACCTAGAAGAACAAAATTTGGTGAGCCAAGTGGGATTTGTGTACCGATCATTACCACCACGTATCATCCAGATTTTGTGAAAAAATATTTGCTGGTATTTCAGAAACTCGTTATTTCTTGGACGCTTGGCAACCCCTCTCAATGAAAGTGCTTTTCCACAGTCTGTGCCTAGGGCTAAGTGAAGAGGAAACAAATCTTGGAGACAAAACTGAGAACTCCTTTATTTTGTCAAGTTTCAAAGAGCTACGATAAATCATGGTGGATTTAGAGTTCCAAATTAATCTATCTATATGGGAGAGAACAGAGGAAAACATAAAAATTTAAACAGCTACTGTAAACGAACGCTTGAACCTAGAAGACCAAAATTTGGTGTGTCAAGTGGGATTTGTGTACCGATCATTACCACCAAGTATCATCAAGATTGGGTGAAAAAATATTTGCTGGTATTTCGGAAATTCGTTATTTCTTAGAAGCTTGGCAACCCCTCTCAATGAATGTGCTTCTCCAAAGTCTGTGCCTAGGGCTATTGAAGAGGAAAAAAAACATAGAGACAAAACTCAGAACTCCTTTATTTTGTCACGTTTCAAAGAGCTACTACAAACCATGTTGGATTTAGACTTCCAAATTCATCTATCTATATAGGAGAGAACAGAGTGAAACCTAAATATAAAAAACTGCTACTGTAAAGGAACGCTTCAACCTAGAAGAACAAAATTTGGTGAGCCAAGTGGTATTTGTGTACCGATCATTCCCACCACGTATCATCCAGATTGGGTGAAAAAATATTTGCTGGTATTTCAGAAACTCGTAATTTCTTGGAAGCTTGGCAACCTCTTTCAATGAAGTGCTTTTCCACAGTCTCTTCTTAGGGCTACTTGAATAGGAAACGAACCATAGAGACAAAACTGAGAACTCCTTCATTTTGTCAAATTTCAAAGAGCTACTACAAACCATGTTGGATTTAGAGTTCCAAATTCATCTATCTATATAGGAGAGAACAGAGGGAAACCTAAAAATAAAAACTGCTACTGTAAACTAAAGCTTCCCTAGAAGAAAATTGGTAAGCAGTGGGTTTGTGTACCGATAATACCAGCAAATATTTTTTTCACCCAAACTG